>NC_073240.2:6818461-7120192 GCF_029281585.2 Gorilla gorilla gorilla | reverse complement strand
ATTCCATTCCATTCCATTCCATTCCATTCAATTCCATTGAATTCCATTCCATTCCATTCCATTCCATTCAATTCCATTGAATTCCATTCCATTCCATTCCATTCCATTCCATTTCATTCCATTCCGTTCTACTCGGGTTGATTCCATTCTATTCTATTCCATTCCATTCGATCTCATTCGATTCCATTCGATTCCATTCGATTCCACTCCATTCCATTCCATTGAATTCCATTCCATTCCATTCCATTCCATTCCATTCCATTCCATTCCATTCCATTGAATTCCATTCCATTCCATTGAATTCCATTCCATTCCATTCCATTCCATTGAATTCCGTTCCATTCCATTCCATTCCATTCCATTCCATTCCATTGAATTCCATTCCATTCCATTCCATAGAATTCCGTTCCATTCCATTCCATTCCATTCCATTCCATTCCATTCCATTCCATTCCATTGAATTCCATTCCATTCCATTCCATTCCTTTCCTTTGAATTCCATTCTGTTCCATTCCATTCCTTTGAATTCCGTTCCATTCCATTCCATTCCATTCCTTTCCGTTCCGTTCCGTTCCGTTCCGTTCCGTTGCGTTCCGCTCCGTTCTACTCGGGTTGATTCCATTCTATTCCATTCCATTCCATTCGATCCCATTCGATTCCATTCGATTCCATTCGATTCCATTCGATTCCACTCCATTCCATTCCATAGAATTCCATTCCATTCCATTCCATTTGAATTCCATTCCATTCCATTCCATTCCATTCTATTCCATTCCATCCCATTCCATTCCATTCCATTCCATTCTACTCGAGTTGATTGCATTCTATTCCATTCCATTCCATTCGATTCCATTCGATTCCATTCGATTCCATTCTATTCCATTCGATTCCATTCGATTCCACTCCATTCCATTCCATAGAATTCCATTCCATTCCATTCCATTTGAATTCCATTCCATTCCATTCCATTCCATTCTATTCCATTCCATCCCATTCCATTCCATTCCATTCCATTCTACTCGGGTTGATTGCATTCTATTCCATTCCATTCCATTCGATTCCATTCGATTCCATTCGATTCCATTCGATTCCATTCGATTCCATTCCATTCCATTCCATTCCATTCCATTCCATTCCATTGAATTCCATTCCATTCCATTCCATTCCATTCCATTGAATTCCATTCCACTCCATTCCATTCCATTCCATTCCATTCCATTCCATTCCATTCCATTGAATTCCATTCCATTCCATAGAATTCCATTCCATTCCATTCCATTCCATTGAATTCCGTTCCTTTCCATTCCATTCCATTCCGTTCCGTTCCGTTCCGTTCCGTTCCGTTCCGTTCAACTAGGGTTGATTCCATTCTATTCAATTCCATTCCATTCCATTCTACACGGGTTGATCATTCCATTCCGTTCCGTTCCGTTCCGTTCCGTTCCGTTCCGTTCCGTTCCGTACCGTTCTACTCGGGTTGATTCCATTCTATTCCATTCCATTCCATTCGATTCCATTCGACTCCATTCCATTCCATTCCATTCCATTCCATTCCATTCCATTGCATTCCATTCCACTCCATTCCATTCCATTCCATTCCATTCCATTACATTCCATTCCGTTCCGTTCCGTTCCGTTGCGTTCCGTTCCGTTGCGTTCCGTTCCGTTCTACTCGGGTTGATTCCATTCTATTCCATTCCATTCCATTTGACTCCATTCGATTCCATTCCATTCCATTGCATTGAATTCCATTCCATTCCATTCCATTCCATTCCATTCCATTCCAATCCATTGAATTCCATTCCATTCCATTCCATTCCATTCCATTCCATTCCACTCCATTCCATTACACTCCACTGCACTCCACTCCACTCCACTCCACTCCATTCCACTCCCTTCCATTCCATTAAATTGAATTCCATTCCATTCCATTCCATTCCATTCCATTCCATTCCATTCCACTCCATTCCATTCCACTCCACTCCACTCCACTCCACTCCACTCCATTCCATTCCCTTCCATTCCATTCAATTGAATTGCATTGAATTCCATTCCATTCCATTCCATAACATTTCATTCCATTCCATTCCATTCCATTCCATTCCATTCCATTCCATTCCGTTCTACTCGGGTTGATTCCATTCTATTCCATTCCATTCCATTCGATTCCATTAGATTCCATTCGATTCCATTCGATTCCATTCCATTCCATTCCATTCCATTCCATTCCATTCCATTCCATTCCATTGAATTCCATTCCATTCCATTCCATTCCATTCCATTCCATTGAATTCCATTCCATTCCATTCCATGGAATTCCGTTCCATTCCATTCCATTCCGTTCCGTTCCGTCCCGTTCCGTTCCGTTCCGTTCCGTTGCGTTCCGTTCCGTTCTACTCGGGTTGATTCCATTCTATTCCATTCCATTCCATTCGATTCCATTCGATTCCATTCGATTCCACTCCATTCCATTCCATAGAATTCCATTCCATTCCATTCCATTCCATTGAATTCCATTCCATTCCATTCCATTCCATTGAATTCCATTCCATTCCATTCCATTCCATTGAATTCCATTCCGTTCCATTCCATTCCATTCCATTCCATTGAATTCCATTCCATTCCATTCCATTCCTTTCCATTCCATTGAATTCCATTCCATTCCATTCCATTCCATTCCATTCCATTCCATTCCACTGAATTCCATTCCATTCCATTCCATTGAATTCCATTCCATTCCATTCCATAGAATTCCGTTCCATAGAATTCCGTTCCATTCCATTCCATTCCATTCCATTCCATTCCATTGAATTCCGTTCCATTCCACTCCATTCCATTCCGTTCCGTTCCGTTCCGTTCCGTTCCGTTCCGTTGCGTTCCGCTCCGTTCTACTCGGGTTGATTCCAATCTATTCCATTCCAGTCCATTCGATCCCATTCGATTCCATTCGATTCCATTCGATTCCATTCGATTCCACTCCATTCCATTCCATAGAATTCCATTCCATTCCATTCCATTCCATTCCATTCCATAGAATTCCATTCCATTCCATTCCATTCCATTCCATTCCATTCCATTCCATGGAATTCCATTCCATTCCATTCCATTCCATTCCATAGAATTCCATTCCATTCCATTCCATTCCATTGAATTCCGTTCCATTCCATTCCATTCCATTCCGTTCCGTTCCGTTCCGTTCCGTTGCGCTCCGTTCCGTTCCGTTGTGTTCCGTTCCGTTCTACTCGGGTTGATTCCATTCTATTCCATTCCATTCCAATCCATTCCATTCCATTCCATTGAATTCCATTCCATTCCATTCCATTCCATTCCATTCCATTCCATTCCATGGAATTCCATTCCATTCCATTCCATTCCATTCCATTCCATTGAATTCCATTCCATTCCATTCCATTCCATGGAATTCCGTTCCATTCCATTCCATTCCGTTCCGTTCCGTCCCGTTCCGTTCCGTTCCGTTCCGTTGCGTTCCGTTCCGTTCTACTCGGGTTGATTCCATTCTATTCCATTCCATTCCATTCGATTCCATTCGATTCCATTCGATTCCACTCCATTCCATTCCATAGAATTCCATTCCATTCCATTCCATTCCATTGAATTCCATTCCATTCCATTCCATTCCATTGAATTCCATTCCATTCCATTCCATTCCATTCCATTCCATTCCATTCCATTCCATTCCATTCCATTCCATTCTACTGGTGTCCAATCCATTCCATTCCATTCCATTCCATTCCATTCCATTCCATTCCATTCCTTTCCATTCCATTGCATTCCATTGCATTCCATTCCATTCCATTCCATTCCATTCCATTCCATTCCATTCCACTCCACTCCACTCCACTCCACTCCATTCCACTCCACTCCACTCCGGTACATTCCATTCCATTCCATTCCATTCCATTCCATTCCATTCCGTGCTTCTCGGGTACATTCCGTTCCGTTACATTCCATTCCATTCCATTCCATTCCGTTCCAGTGCACTCTACTCCACTCCACTCCACTCCACTCCACTCCGGTACATTCCATTCCATTCCATTCCATTCCATTCCATTCCATTTCCATTCCCATTCCATTTCCATTCCCGTTCCATTTCCATTCCCGTTTCTTTTCCATTCCCGTTCCATTTCCATTCCAGTTCCATTACCATTCCCGTTCCATTTCCATTCCCGATCCATTTCCATTCCCGTTCCTTTTCCATTCCCGTTCCATTTCCATTCCCGTTCCGTTACCATTCCCGTTCCATTTCCGTTCCCGTTCCGTTTCCGTTCCCGTTCCATTTCCGTTCTCGTTCCGTTTCCGTTCCCGTTCCATTTCCATTCCCGTTCCATTTCCGTTCCCGTTCCATTTCCATTCCCGTTCCATTTCCATTCCCTTTCCATTTCCATTTCATTCCATTCCGTTCTGCTCGGGTACATTCCATTCCATTCCATTGCATTCCATTCCGTTCTGCTCCTGTCCATTCCATTCCTTTCCATTCCGTTCCATTCCGTTCTACTCGGGTAGATTCCATTCCATTCCATTCCATTCCATTCCATTCCATTCCATTCCATTCCATTCCATTCTACTGGTGTCCATTCCATTCCATTCCATTCCATTCCATTCCATTCCATTCCATTGCATTCCATTCCATTCCATTCCATTCCGTTTCGTTCTACTCGGTTACATTCCATTCAATTCCATTCCATTCCGTTCTACTCGGGTAGATTCCATTCCATTCCATTCCATTCCTTTCCATTCCATTGCATTCCATTGCATTGCATTGCACTCAATTCCATTCCATTCCATTCCATTGAATTCCATTCCGTTCCATTCCATTCCATTGAATTCCATTCCATTCCATTCCATTCCATTCCATTCCATTCCATTCCATTCCATTCCATTCCATTGAATTCCATTCCATTCCATTCCATTGAATTCCATTCCGTTCCATTCCATTCCATTGAATTCCATTCCATTCCATTCCATTCCATTCCATTGAATTCCATTCCATTCCATTCCATTGAATTCCATTCCGTTCCATTCCATTCCATTGAATTCCATTCCATTCCATTCCATTCCATTCCATTCCATTCCATTCCATTCCATTCCATTGAATTCCATTCCATTCCATTCCATTGAATTCCATTCCGTTCCATTCCATTCCATTGAATTACATTCCATTCCATTCCATTCCATTCCATTCCATTCCATTGAATTCCATTCCATTCCATTCCATTCCATTCCATTCCATCCCATTCCATTCCATTCCATTCCGTTCTACTCGGGTTGATTCCATTCTATTCCATTCCATTCCATTCGATCCCATTTGATTCCATTCGATTCCATTCAATTCCATTCGATTCCATTCCATTCCACTCCATTCCATTCCATTGAATTACATTCCATTCCATTCCATTCCATTCCATTCCATTCCATTCCATTCCATTCCATGGAATTCCATTCCATTCCATTCCATTCCATTCCATAGAATTCCATTCCATTCCATTCCATTCCACTGAATTCCGTTCCATTCCATTCCATTCCGTTCCGTTCCGTTCCGTTCCGTTCCGTTGCGTTCCGTTCCGTTCCGTTGTGTTCCGTTCCGTTCTACTCGGGTTGATTCCATTCTATTCCATTCCATTCCAATCCATTCCGTTCCATTCCATTGAATTCCATTCCATTCCATTCCATTCCATTCCATTCCATTCCATTCCATGGAATTCCATTCCATTCCATTCCATTCCATTCCATTCCATTCCATTCCATTGAATTCCATTCCATTCCATTCCATTCAATGGAATTCCGTTCCATTCCATTCCATTGCGTTCCGTTCCGTCCCGTTCCGTTCCGTTCCGTTCCGTTGCGTTCCGTTCCGTTCTACTCGGGTTGATTCCATTCTATTCCATTCCATTCCATTCGATTCCATTCGATTCCATTCGATTCCACTCCATTCCATTCCATAGAATTCCATTCCATTCCATTCCATTCCATTGAATTCCATTCCATTCCATTCCATTCCATTCCATTCCATTTCATTCCATTCTACTGGTGTCCATTCCATTCCATTCCATTCCATTCCATTCCATTCCTTTCCATTCCATTGCATTCCATTGCATTCCATTCCATTCCATTCCATTCCATTCCATTCCATTCCATTCCACTCCACTCCACTCCACTCCACTCCATTCCACTCCACTAAACTCCGGTACATTCCATTCCATTCCATTCCATTCCATTCCATTCCATTCCATTCCATTCCGTGCTTCTCGGGTACATTCCGTTCCGTTCCATTCCATTCCATTCCATTCCATTCCGTTCCAGTGCACTCTACTCCACTCCACTCCACTCCACTCTACTCCGGTACATTCCATTCCATTCCATTACATTCCATTCCATTCCATTTCCATTCCCATTCCATTTCCATTCCCGTTCCATTTCCATTCCCGTTTCTTTTCCATTCCCGTTCCATTTCCATTCCAGTTCCATTACCATTCCCGTTCCATTTCCATTCCCGATCCATTTCCATTCCCGTTCCTTTTCCATTCCCGTTCCATTTCCATTCCCGTTCCGTTACCATTCCCGTGCCATTTCCGTTCCCGTTCCGTTTCCGTTCCCGTTCCGTTTCCGTTCTCGTTCCGTTTCCGTTCCCGTTCCATTTCCATTCCCGTTCCATTTCCGTTCCCGTTCCATTTCCATTCCCGTTCCATTTCCATTCCCTTTCCATTTCCATTTCATTCCATTCCGTTCTGCTCGGGTACATTCCATTCCATTCCATTGCATTCCATTCCGTTCTGCTCCTGTCCATTCCATTCCTTTCCATTCCGTTCCATTCCGTTCTACTCGGGTAGATTCCATTCCATTCCATTCCATTCCATTCCATTCCATTCCATTCCATTCCATTCCATTCCATTCCATTCTACTGGTGTCCATTCCATTCCATTCCATTCCATTCCATTCCATTCCATTCCATTGCATTCCATTCCATTCCATTCCATTCCGTTTCGTTCTACTCGGTTACATTCCATTCAATTCCATTCCATTCCGTTCTACTCGGGTAGATTCCATTCCATTCCATTCCATTCCTTTCCATTCCATTGCATTCCATTGCATTGCATTGCACTCAATTCCATTCCATTCCATTCCATTCCATTCCATGGAATTCCATTCCATTCCATTCCATTCCATTCCATTCCATTCCATTCCATTCCATTCCATTGAATTCCATTCCATTCCATTCCATTGAATTCCATTCCGTTCCATTCCATTCCATTGAATTCCATTCCATTCCATTCCATTCCATTCCATTCCATTCCATTCCATTCCATTCCATTCCATTCCATTGAATTCCATTCCATTCCATTCCATTGAATTCCATTCCGTTCCATTCCATTCCATTGAATTCCATTCCATTCCATTCCATTCCATTCCATTGAATTCCATTCCATTCCATTCCATTGAATTCCATTCCGTTCCATTCCATTCCATTGAATTCCATTCCATTCCATTCCATTCCATTCCATTCCATTCCATTCCATTCCATTCCATTCCATTGAATTCCATTCCATTCCATTCCATTGAATTCCATTCCGTTCCATTCCATTCCATTGAATTCCATTCCATTCCATTCCATTCCATTCCATTCCATTCCATTGAATTCCATTCCATTCCATTCCATTCCTTCCCATTCCATTCCATTCCATTCCGTTCTACTCGGGTTGATTCCATTCTATTCCATTCCATTCCATTCGATCCCATTTGATTCCATTCGATTCCATTCAATTCCATTCGATTCCATTCCATTCCACTCCATTCCATTCCATTGAATTACATTCCATTCCATTCCATTCCATTCCATTCCATTCCATTCCATTCCATTCCATGGAATTCCATTCCATTCCATTCCATTCCATTCCATAGAATTCCATTCCATTCCATTCCATTCCACTGAATTCCGTTCCATTCCATTCCATTCCGTTCCGTTCCGTTCCGTTCCGTTCCGTTGCGTTCCGTTCCGTTCCGTTGTGTTCCGTTCCGTTCTACTCGGGTTGATTCCATTCTATTCCATTCCATTCCAATCCATTCCGTTCCATTCCATTGAATTCCATTCCATTCCATTCCATTCCATTCCATTCCATTCCATTCCATGGAATTCCATTCCATTCCATTCCATTCCATTCCATTCCATTCCATTCCATTGAATTCCATTCCATTCCATTCCATTCAATGGAATTCCGTTCCATTCCATTCCATTGCGTTCCGTTCCGTCCCGTTCCGTTCCGTTCCGTTCCGTTGCGTTCCGTTCCGTTCTACTCGGGTTGATTCCATTCTATTCCATTCCATTCCATTCGATTCCATTCGATTCCATTCGATTCCACTCCATTCCATTCCATAGAATTCCATTCCATTCCATTCCATTCCATTGAATTCCATTCCATTCCATTCCATTCCATTCCATTCCATTTCATTCCATTCTACTGGTGTCCATTCCATTCCATTCCATTCCATTCCATTCCATTCCATTCCTTTCCATTCCATTGCATTCCATTGCATTCCATTCCATTCCATTCCATTCCATTCCATTCCATTCCACTCCACTCCACTCCACTCCACTCCATTCCACTCCACTAAACTCCGGTACATTCCATTCCATTCCATTCCATTCCATTCCATTCCATTCCATTCCATTCCGTGCTTCTCGGGTACATTCCGTTCCGTTCCATTCCATTCCATTCCATTCCATTCCGTTCCAGTGCACTCTACTCCACTCCACTCCACTCCACTCTACTCCGGTACATTCCATTCCATTCCATTACATTCCATTCCATTCCATTTCCATTCCCATTCCATTTCCATTCCCGTTCCATTTCCATTCCCGTTTCTTTTCCATTCCCGTTCCATTTCCATTCCAGTTCCATTACCATTCCCGTTCCATTTCCATTCCCGATCCATTTCCATTCCCGTTCCTTTTCCTTTCCCGTTCCATTTCCATTCCCGTTCCGTTACCATTCCCGTGCCATTTCCGTTCCCTTTCCGTTTCCGTTCCCGTTCTGTTTCCGTTCTCGTTCCGTTTCCGTTCCCGTTCCATTTCCGTTCCCGTTCCATTTCCGTTCCCGTTCCATTTCCATTCCCGTTCCATTTCCATTCCCTTTCCATTTCCATTTCATTCCATTCCGTTCTGCTCGGGTACATTCCATTCCATTCCATTGCATTCCATTCCGTTCTGCTCCTGTCCATTCCATTCCATTCCATTCCGTTCCATTCCGTTCTACTCGGGTAGATTCCATTCCATTCCATTCCATTCCATTCCATTCCATTCCATTCCATTCCATTCTACTGGTGTCCATTCCATTCCATTCCATTCCATTCCATTCCATTCCATTCCATTGCATTCCATTCCATTCCATTCCATTCCATTCCGTTCCGTTCTACTCGGTTACATTCCATTCAATTCCATTCCATTCCGTTCTACTCCGGTAGATTCCATTCCATTCCATTCCATTCCTTTCCATTCCATTGCATTCCATTGCATTGCATTGCACTCAATTCCATTCCATTCCATTCCATTCCATTCCATTCCATTCCATTCCGTTCCGTTCAACTCGGTTACATTCCATTCAATTACATTCCATTCCGTTCTACTCGGTTACATTCCATTCCATTCCATTCCATTCCATTCCAATCCATTCCATTCCATTCCATTCCGTTCTACTCGGGTACATTCCATTCCATTCCATTCCATTCCATTCCATTCCATTCCATTCCATTCCATTCCGTTCTACTTTGGTACATTCCATTCCATTCCATTCCATTACATTCCATTCCATTACATTCCATTCCATTCCATTCCGTTCTACTCGGGTTGATTCCATTCTATTCCATTCCATTCCATTCCATTCCATTCGATTCCATTCCATTCCATTCCATTCCATTCGATTCCATTCCATTCCATTCCATAGAATTCCATTCCATTCCATTCCATTCCATGGAATTCCATTCCATTCCATTCCATTCCATTCCATTGAATTCCATTCCATTCCATTCCATTCCATTCCATTGAATTCCATTCCGTTACATTCCATTCCATTGAATTCCATTCCATTCCATTCCATTCCATTCCATTCCATTCCATTCCATTGAATTCCATTCCATTCCATTCCATTCCATTCCATTCCATTCCATTCCATCCCATTCCATTCCATTCCATTCCATTCCGTTCTACTCGGGTTGATTCCATTCTATTGCATTCCATTCCATTCGATCCCATTTGACTCCATTCGATTCCATTCAATTCCATTCGATTCCATTCCATTCCACTCCATTCCATTCCATTGAATTCCATTTCATTCCATTCCATTCCATTCCATTCCATTCCATTCCATTCCATTCCATTCCATTCCATTCCATTCCATTCTACTGGTGTCCATTCCATTCCATTCCATTCCATTCCATTCCATTCCATTCCATTCCATTCCTTTCCATTCCATTGCATTCCATTGCATTCGATTCCATTCCATTCCATTCCATTCCATTCCATTCCACTCCACTCCACTCCACTCCACTCCATTCCACTCCACTCCACTACGGTACTTTCCATTCCATTCCATTCCATTCCATTCCATTCCATTCCGTGCTTCTCGGGTACATTCCGTTCCGTTCCATTCCATTCCATTCCATTCCATTCCGTTCCAGTGCACTCTACTCCACTCCACTCCACTCCACTCCACTCCGGTACATTCCATTCCATTCCATTCCATTCCATTCCATTCCATTCCATTTCCATTCCCATTCCATTTCCATTCCCGTTCCATTTCCATTCCCGTTTCTTTTCCATTCCCGTTCCATTTCCATTCCAGTTCCATTACCATTCCCGTTCCATTTCCATTCCCGATCCATTTCCATTCCCGTTCCATTTCCATTCCCGTTCCATTTCCATTCCCGTTCCATTACCATTCCCGTTCCATTTCCGTTCCCGTTCCGTTTCCGTTCCCGTTCCATTTCCGTTCTCGTTCCGTTTCCGTTCCCGTTCCATTTCCATTCCCGTTCCATTTCCGTTCCCGTTCCATTTCCATTCCCGTTCCATTTCCATTCCCTTTCCATTTCCATTTCATTCCATTCCGTTCTGCTCGGGTACATTCCATTCCATTCCATTGCATTCCATTCCGTTCTGCTCCTGTCCATTCCATTCCATTCCAATCCGTTCCATTCCGTTCTACTCGGGTAGATTCCATTCCATTCCATTCCATTCCATTCCATTCCATTCCATTCCATTCCATTCCATTCCATTCTACTGGTGTCCATTCCATTCCATTCCATTCCATTCCATTCCATTCCATTCCATTCCATTCCATTGAATTCCATTCCATTCCATTCCATTCCATTCCATTCCATTCCATTGAATTCCATTCCATTCCATTCCATTCCATTCCATTCCATTCCATCCCATTCCATTCCATTCCATTCCATTCCGTTCTACTCGGGTTGATTCCATTCTATTCCATTCCATTCCATTCGATCCCATTTGATTCCATTCGATTCCATTCAATTCCATTCGATTCCATTCCATTCCACTCCATTCCATTCCATTGAATTCCATTCCATTCCATTCCATTCCATTCCATGGAATTCCATTCCATTCCATTCCATTCCATTCCATAGAATTCCATTCCATTCCATTCCATTCCACTGAATTCCGTTCCATTCCATTCCATTCCGTTCCGTTCCGTTCCGTTCCGTTCCGTTGCGTTCCGTTCCGTTCCGTTGTGTTCCGTTCCGTTCTACTCGGGTTGATTCCATTCTATTCCATTCCATTCCAATCCATTCCGTTCCATTCCATTGAATTCCATTCCATTCCATTCCATTCCATTCCATTCCATTCCATTCCATTCCATTGAATTCCATTCCATTCCATTCCATTCCATTCCATTCCATTCCATTGAATTCCATTCCATTCCATTCCATTCCATGGAATTCCGTTCCATTCCATTCCATTCCGTTCCTTTCCGTCCCGTTCCGTTCCGTTCCGTTCCGTTGCGTTCCGTTCCGTTCTACTCGGGTTGATTCCATTCTATTCCATTCCATTCCATTCGATTCCATTCGATTCCATTCGACTCCACTCCATTCCATTCCATAGAATTCCATTCCATTCCATTCCATTCCATGGAATTCCATTCCATTCCATTCCATTCCATTCCATTCCATTTCATTCCATTCTACTGGTGTCCATTCCATTCCATTCCATTCCATTCCATTCCATTCCATTCCATTCCTTTCCATTCCATTGCATTCCATTGCATTCCATTCCATTCCATTCCATTCCATTCCATTCCATTCCACTCCACTCCACTCCACTCCACTCCATTCCACTCCACTAAACTCCGGTACATTCCATTCCATTCCATTCCATTCCATTCCATTCCATTCCATTCCATTCCGTGCTTCTCGGGTACATTCCGTTCCGTTCCATTCCATTCCATTCCATTCCATTCCGTTCCAGTGCACTCTACTCCACTCCACTCCACTCCACTCCACTCCGGTACATTCCATTCCATTCCATTCCATTCCATTCCATTCCATTTCCATTCCCATTATATTTCCATTCCCGTTCCATTTCCATTCCCGTTTCTTTTCCATTCCCGTTCCATTTCCATTCCAGTTCCATTACCATTCCCGTTCCATTTCCATTCCCGATCCATTTCCATTCCCGTTCCTTTTCCATTCCCGTTCCATTTCCATTCCCGTTCCGTTACCATTCCCGTTCCATTTCCGTTCCCTTTCCGTTTCCGTTCCCGTTCCGTTTCCGTTCTCGTTCCGTTTCCGTTCCCGTTCCATTTCCGTTCCCGTTCCATTTCCGTTCCCGTTCCATTTCCATTCCCGTTCCATTTCCATTCCCTTTCCATTTCCATTTCATTCCATTCCGTTCTGCTCGGGTACATTCCATTCCATTCCATTGCATTCCATTCCGTTCTGCTCCTGTCCATTCCATTCCATTCCATTCCGTTCCATTCCGTTCTACTCGGGTAGATTCCATTCCATTCCATTCCATTCCATTCCATTCCATTCTACTGGTGTCCATTCCATTCCATTCCATTCCATTCCATTCCATTCCATTCCATTCCATTGCATTCCATTCCATTCCATTCCATTCCATTCCGTTCCGTTCTACTCGGTTACATTCCATTCAATTCCATTCCATTCCGTTCTACTCGGGTAGATTCCATTCCATTCCATTCCATTCCTTTCCATTCCATTGCATTCCATTGCATTGCATTGCACTCAATTCCATTCCATTCCATTCCATTCCATTCCATTCCATTCCATTCCATTCCGTTCCGTTCAACTCGGTTACATTCCATTCAATTACATTCCATTCCGTTCTACTCGGTTACATTCCATTCCATTCCATTCCATTCCATTCCAATCCATTCCATTCCATTCCATTCCGTTCTACTCGGGTACATTCCATTCCATTCCATTCCATTCCATTCCATTCCATTCCGTTCTACTTTGGTACATTCCATTCCATTCCATTCCATTACATTCCATTCCATTACATTCCATTCCATTCCATTCCGTTCTACTCGGGTTGATTCCACTCTATTCCATTCCATTCCATTCCATTCCATTCCATTCCATTCCATTCCATTCGATTCCATTCCATTCCATTCCATTGAATTCCATTCCATTCCATTCCATTCCATGGAATTCCATTCCATTCCATTCCATTCCATTCCATTGAATTCCATTACATTCCATTCCATTCCATTCCATTGAATTCCATTCCGTTCCATTCCATTCCATTGAATTCCATTCCATTCCATTCCATTCCATTCCATTCCATTCCATTCCATTCCATTGAATTCCATTCCATTCCATTACATTCCAATCCATTCCATTCCATCCCATTCCATTCCATTCCATTCCATTCCGTTCTACTCGGGTTGATTCCATTCTATTCCATTCCATTCCATTCGATCCCATTTGACTCCATTCGATTCCATTCAATTCCATTCGATTCCATTCCATTCCACTCCATTCCATTCCATTGAATTCCATTCCATTCCATTCCATTCCATTCCATTCCATTCCATTCCATTCCATTCCATTCCATTCTACTGGTGTCCATTCCATTCCATTCCATTCCATTCCATTCCATTCCATTCCATTCCTTTCCATTCCATTGCATTCCATTCCATTCCATTCCATTCCATTCCATTCCATTCCACTCCACTGCACTCCACTCCACTCCATTCCACTCCACTCCACTACGGTACATTCCATTCCATTCCATTCCATTCCATTCCATTCCATTCCGTGCTTCTCGGGTACATTCCGTTCCGTTCCATTCCATTCCATTCCATTCCATTCCGTTCCATTGCACTCTACTCCACTCCACTCCACTCCACTCCACTCCGGTACATTCCATTCCATTCCTTTCCATTCCATTCCATTCCATTCCATTTCCATTCCCATTCCATTTCCATTCCCGTTCCATTTCCATTCCCGTTTCTTTTCCATTCCCGTTCCATTTCCATTCCAGTTCCATTACCATTCCCGTTCCATTTCCATTCCCGATCCATTTCCATTCCCATTCCATTTCCATTCCCGTTCCATTTCCATTCCCGTTCCATTACCATTCCCGTTCCATTTCCGTTCCCGTTCCGTTTCCGTTCCCGTTCCATTTCCGTTGTCGTTCCGTTTCCGTTCCCGTTCCATTTCCATTCCCGTTCCATTTCCGTTCCCGTTCCATTTCCATTCCCGTTCCATTTCCATTCCCTTTCCATTTCCATTTCATTCCATTCCGTTCTGCTCGGGTACATTCCATTCCATTCCATTGCATTCCATTCCGTTCTGCTCCTGTCCATTCCATTCCATTCCAATCCGTTCCATTCCGTTCTACTCGGGTAGATTCCATTCCATTCCATTCCATTCCATTCCATTCCATTCCATTCCATTCCATTCCATTCCATTCTACTGGTGTCCATTCCATTCCATTCCATTCCATTCCATTCCATTCCATTCCATTCCATTCCATTGAATTCCATTCCATTCCATTCCATTCCATTCCATTCCATTCCATTCCGTTCTTCTCGGGTTGATTCCATTCTATTCCATTCCATTCCATTCGATCTCATTCGATTCCATTCGATTCCATTCGATTCCACTCCATTCCATTCCATTGAATTCCATTCCATTCCATTCCATTCCATTCCATTCCATTGAATTCCATTCCATTCCATTCCATTCCATTCCATTCCATTCCATTGAATTCCATTCCATTCCATTGAATTCCACTCCATTCCATTCCATTCCATTGAATTCCGTTCCAGTCCATTCCATTCCATTCCATTCCATTCCATTGAATTCCATTCCATTCCATTCCATAGAATTCCGTTCCATTCCATTCCATTCCATTCCATTCCATTCCATTCCGTTCCGTTCAACTCGGTTACATTCCATTCAATTACATTCCATTCCGTTCTACTCGGTTACATTCCATTCCATTCCATTCCATTCCATTCCAATCCATTCCATTCCATTCCATTCCGTTCTACTCGGGTACATTCCATTCCATTCCATTCCATTCCATTCCATTCCATTCCATTCCATTCCATTCCGTTCTACTTTGGTACATTCCGTTCCATTCCATTCCATTCCATTCCATTACATTACATTACATTCCATTCCATTCCGTTCTACTCGGGTTGATTCCATTCTATTCCATTCCATTCCATTCCATTCCATTCCATTCCATTCCATTCCATTCCATTCCATTCCATTCGATTCCATTCCATTCCATTCCATTGAATTCCATTCCATTCCATTCCATTCCATGGAATTCCATTCCATTCCATTCCATTCCATGGAATTCCATTCCATTCCATTCCATTCCATTCCATTCCATTCCATTCGATTGAATTCCATTCCATTCCATTCCGTTCCATTCCATTGAATTCCATTCCGTTCCATTCCATTCCATTGAATTCCATTCCATTCCATTCCATTCCATTCCATTCCATTGAATTCCATTCCATTCCATTCCATTCCATTCCATTCCATTCCATCCCATTCCATTCCATTCCATTCCATTCCGTTCTACTCGGGTTGATTCCATTCTATTCCATTCCATTCCATTCGATCCCATTTGATTCCATTCGATTCCATTCAATTCCATTCGATTCCATTCCATTCCACTCCATTCCATTCCATTGAATTCCATTCCATTCCATTCCATTCCATTCCATTCCATTCCATTCCATTCCATTCCATTGAATTCCATTCCATTCCATTCCATTCCATTCCATTGAATTCCATTCCATTCCATTCCATTCAATTGAATTCCGTTCCATTCCATTCCATTCCGTTCCGTTCCGTCCCGTTCCGTTCCGTTCCGTTCCGTTGCGTTCCGTTCCGTTCTATTCGGGTTGATTAAATTCTATTCCATTCCATTCTATTCGATTCCATTCGATTCCAATCGATTCCATTCGATTCCATTCGATTCCATTGAATTCCATTCCATTCCATTCCATTCCATTGAATTCCGTTGCATTATATTCCATTCCGTTCCGTTCCGTCCCGTTCCGTTCCGTTCCGTTCCGTTGCGTGCCGTTCCGTTCTACTCGGGTTGATTCCATTCCATTCCATTCCATTCCATTCCATTCCATTCCATTCCATTCCATTCCATTCCATTGAATTCCATTCCATTCCATTCCATTCCATTCCATTCCATTCCATTCCATTCCATTCCGTTCTACTCGGGTTGATTCCATTCTATTCCATTCCATTCCATTCGATCTCATTCGATTCCATTCGATTCCATTCGATTCAACTCCATTCCATTCCATTGAATTCCATTCCATTCCATTCCATTCCATTCCATTCCATTGAATTCCATTCCATTCCATTCCATTCCATTCCATTCCATTCCATTGAATTCCATTCCATTCCATTGAATTCCATTCCATTCCATTCCATTCCATTGAATTCCATTCCATTCCATTCCATTGAATTCCATTCCATTCCATTCCATTCCATTCCATTCCATTCCATTCCATTACATTCCATTCCGTTCTACTCAGGTTGATTCCATTCTATTCCATTCCATTCCATTCCATTCCATTCCATTCCATTCCATTCGATTCCATTCCATTCCATTCCATTGAATTCCATTCCATTCCATTCCATTCCATGGAATTCCATTCCATTCCATTCCATTCCATTCCATTCCATTCCATTCCATTCCATTCCATTGAATTCCATTCCGATCAATTCCATTCCATTGAATTCCATTCCATTCCATTCCATTCCATTCCATTCCATTCCATTCCATTGAATTCCATTCCATTCCATTCCATTCCATTCCATTCCATCCCATTCCATTCCATTCCATTCCATTCCGTTCTACTCGGGTTGATTCCATTCTATTCCATTCCATTCCATTCGATCCCATTTGATTCCATTCGATTCCATTCAATTCCATTCGATTCCATTCCATTCCACTCCATTCCATTCCATTGAATTCCATTCCATTCCATTCCATTCCATTCCATTCCATGGAATTCCATTCCATTCCATTCCATTCCATTCCATAGAATTCCATTCCATTCCATTCCATTCCACTGAATTCCGTTCCATTCCATTCCATTCCGTTCCTTTCCGTTCCGTTCCGTTTCATGCGTTCCGTTCCGTTCCGTTGTGTTCCGTTCCGTTCAACTCGGGTTGATTCCATTCTATTCCATTCCATTCCAATCCATTCCGTTCCATTCCATTGAATTCCATTCCATTCCATTCCCTTCCATTCCATTCCATTCCATTCCATTCCATTGAATTCCATTCCATTCCATTCCATTCCATTCCATTCCATTCCATTCCATTGAATTCCATTCCATTCCATTCCATTCCATGGAATTCCATTCCATTCCATTCCATTCCATTCCATTCCATTCCATTCCATTCCATTGAATTCCATTCCGTTCAATTCCATTCCATTGAATTCCATTCCATTCCATTCCATTCCATTCCATTCCATTCCATTCCATTGAATTCCATTCCATTCCATTCCATTCCATTCCATTCCATCCCATTCCATTCCATTCCATTCCATTCCGTTCTACTCGGGTTGATTCCATTCTATTCCATTCCATTCCATTCGATCCCATTTGATTCCATTCGATTCCATTCAATTCCATTCGATTCCATTCCATTCCACTCCATTCCATTCCATTGAATTCCATTCCATTCCATTCCATTCCATTCCATTCCATTCCATGGAATTCCATTCCATTCCATTCCATTCCATTCCATAGAATTCCATTCCATTCCATTCCATTCCACTGAATTCCGTTCCATTCCATTCCATTCCGTTCCGTTCCGTTCCGTTCCGTTCCATGCGTTCCGTTCCGTTCCGTTGTGTTCCGTTCCGTTCTACTCGGGTTGAGTCCATTCTATTCCATTCCATTCCAATCCATTCCGTTCCATTCCATTGAATTCCATTCCATTCCATTCCATTCCATTCCATTCCATTCCATTCCATTCCACTCCACTCCACTCCACTCCACTCCATTCCACTCCACTCCACTCCGGTACATTCCATTCCATTCCATTCCATTCCATTCCATTCCATTCCGTGCTTCTCGGGTACATTCCGTTCCGTTCCATTCCATTCCATTCCATTCCATTGAATTCCATTCCATTCCATTCCATTCCATTGAATTCCATTCCATTCCATTCCATTCCATTCCATTCCATTCCATTCCATTCCATTCCATTCCATTCTACTGGTGTCCATTCCATTCCATTCCATTCCATTCCATTCCATTCCATTCCATTCCTTTCCATTCCATTGCATTCCATTGCATTCCATTCCATTCCATTCCATTCCATTCCATTCCATTCCACTCCACTCCACTCCACTCCACTCCATTCCACTCCACTCCACTCCGGTACATTCCATTCCATTCCATTCCATTCCATTCCATTCCATTCCATTCCGTGCTTCTCGGGTACATTCCGTTCCGTTCCATTCAATTCCATTCCATTCCATTCCGTTCCAGTGCACTCTACTCCACTCCACTCCACTCCACTCCACTCCGGTACATTCCATTCCATTCCATTCCATTCCATTCCATTCCATTTCCATTCCCATTCCATTTCCATTCCCGTTCCATTTCCATTCCCGTTTCTTTTCCATTCCCGTTCCATTTCCATTCCAGTTCCATTACCATTCCCGTTCCATTTCCATTCCCGATCCATTTCCATTCCCGTTCCTTTTCCATTCCCGTTCCATTTCCATTCCCGTTCCGTTACCATTCCCGTTCCATTTCCGTTCCCTTTCCGTTTCCGTTCCCGTTCCGTTTCCGTTCTCGTTCCGTTTCCGTTCCCGTTCCATTTCCGTTCCCGTTCCATTTCCGTTCCCGTTCCATTTCCATTCCCGTTCCATTTCCATTCCCTTTCCATTTCCATTTCATTCCATTCCGTTCTTCTCGGGTACATTCCATTCCATTCCATTGCATTCCATTCCGTTCTGCTCCTGTCCATTCCATTCCATTCCATTCCGTTCCATTCCGTTCTACTCGGGTAGATTCCATTCCATTCCATTCCATTCCATTCCATTCCATTCCATTCTACTGGTGTCCATTCCATTCCATTCCATTCCATTCCATTCCATTCCATTCCATTCCATTCCATTCCATTCCTTTCCATTCCATTGCATTCCATTGCATTCCATTCCATTCCATTCCATTCCATTCCATTCCATTCCACTCCACTGCACTCCACTCCACTCCATTCCACTCCACTCCACTACGGTACATTCCATTCCATTCCATTCCATTCCATTCCATTCCATTCCGTGCTTCTCGGGTACATTCCGTTCCGTTCCATTCCATTCCATTCCATTCCATTCCGTTCCAGTGCACTCTACTCCACTCCACTCCACTCCACTCCACTCCGGTACATTCCATTCCATTCCTTTCCATTCCATTCCATTCCATTCCATTTCCATTCCCATTCCATTTCCATTCCCGTTCCATTTCCATTCCCGTTTCTTTTCCATTCCCGTTCCATTTCCATTCCAGTTCCATTACCATTCCCGTTCCATTTCCATTCCCGATCCATTTCCATTCCCGTTCCATTTCCATTCCCGTTCCATTTCCATTCCCGTTCCATTACCATTCCCGTTCCATTTCCGTTCCCGTTCCGTTTCCTTTCCCGTTCCATTTCCGTTGTCGTTCCGTTTCCGTTCCCGTTCCATTTCCATTCCCGTTCCATTTCCGTTCCCGTTCCATTTCCATTCCCGTTCCATTTCCATTCCCTTTCCATTTCCATTTCATTCCATTCCGTTCTGCTCGGGTACATTCCATTCCATTCCATTGCATTCCATTCCGTTCTGCTCCTGTCCATTCCATTCCATTCCAATCCGTTCCATTCCGTTCTACTCGGGTAGATTCCATTCCATTCCATTCCATTCCATTCCATTCCATTCCATTCCATTCCATTCCATTCTACTGGTGTCCATTCCATTCCATTCCATTCCATTCCATTCCATTCCATTCCATTGAATTCCATTCCATTCCATTCCATTCCATTCCATTCCATTCCATTCCGTTCTTCTCGGGTTGATTCCATTCTATTCCATTCCATTCCATTCGATCTCATTCGATTCCATTCGATTCCATTCGATTCCACTCCATTCCATTCCATTGAATTCCATTCCATTCCATTCCATTCCATTCCATTCCATTGAATTCCATTCCATTCCATTCCATTCCATTCCATTCCATTCCATTCCATTGAATTCCATTCCATTCCATTGAATTCCACTCCATTCCATTGAATTCCGTTCCAGTCCATTCCATTCCATTCCATTCCATTCCATTGAATTCCATTCCATTCCATTCCATAGAATTCCGTTCCATTCCATTCCATTCCATTCCATTCCATTCCTTTCCGTTCCGTTCAAAGCGGTTACATTCCATTCAATTACATTCCATTCCGTTCTACTCGGTTACATTCCATTCCATTCCATTCCATTCCATTCCAATCCATTCCATTCCATTCCATTCCGTTCTACTCGGGTACATTCCATTCCATTCCATTCCATTCCATTCCATTCCATTCCATTCCATTCCATTCCGTTCTACTTTGGTACATTCCGTTCCATTCCATTCCATTCCATTCCGTTACATTCCATTCCATTCCATTCCATTCCGTTCTACTCGGGTTGATTCCATTCTATTCCATTCCATTACATTCCATTCCATTCCATTCCATTCCATTCCATTCCATTCGATTCCATTCCATTCCATTCCATTGAATTCCATTCCATTCCATTCCATTCCATGGAATTCCATTCCATTCCATTCCATTCCATGGAATTCCATTCCATTCCATTCCATTCCATTCCATTCCATTCCATTCCATTCCATTCCATTCCATTCCATTCCATTGAATTCCATTCCATTCCATTCCGTTCCATTCCATTGAATTCCATTCCGTTCCATTCCATTCCATTGAATTCCATTCCATTCCATTCCATTCCATTCCATTCCATTGAATTCCATTCCATTCCATTCCATTCCATTCCATTCCATTCCATTCCATCCCATTCCATTCCATTCCATTCCATTCCGTTCTACTCGGGTTGATTCCATTCTATTCCATTCCATTCCATTCGATCCCATTTGATTCCATTCGATTCCATTCAATTCCATTCGATTCCATTCCATTCCACTCCATTCCATTCCATTGAATTCCATTCCATTCCATTCCATTCCATTCCATTCCATTCCATTCCATTCCATTGAATTCCATTCCATTCCATTCCATTCCATTCCATTGAATTCCATTCCATTCCATTCCATTCAATTGAATTCCGTTCCATTCCATTCCATTCCGTTCCGTTCCGTCCCGTTCCGTTCCGTTCCGTTCCGTTGCGTTCCGTTCCGTTCTACTCGGGTTGATTAAATTCTATTCCATTCCATTCTATTCGATTCCATTCGATTCCAATCGATTCCATTCGATTCCATTCGATTCCATTGAATTCCATTCCATTCCATTCCATTCCATTGAATTCCGTTGCATTATATTCCATTCCGTTCCGTTCCGTCCCGTTCCGTTCCGTTCCGTTCCGTTGCGTGCCGTTCCGTTCTACTCGGGTTGATTCCATTCCATTCCATTCCATTCCATTCCATTCCATTCCATTCCATTCCATTCCATTCCATTGAATTCCATTCCATTCCATTCCATTCCATTCCATTCCATTCCATTCCATTCCATTCCGTTCTACTCGGGTTGATTCCATTCTATTCCATTCCATTCCATTCGATCTCATTCGATTCCATTCGATTCCATTCGATTCAACTCCATTCCATTCCATTGAATTCCATTCCATTCCATTCCATTCCATTCCATTCCATTGAATTCCGTTCCATTCCATTCCATTCCATTCCATTCCATTCCATTCCATTGAATTCCATTCCATTCCATTGAATTCCATTCCATTCCATTCCATTCCATTGAATTCCATTCCATTCCATTCCATTCCATTCCATTCCATTCCATTCCATTCCATTCCATTCCATTACATTCCATTCCGTTCTACTCAGGTTGATTCCATTCTATTCCATTCCATTCCATTCCATTCCATTCCATTCCATTCCATTCGATTCCATTCCATTCCATTCCATTGAATTCCATTCCATTCCATTCCATTCCATGGAATTCCATTCCATTCCATTCCATTCCATTCCATTCCATTCCATTCCATTCCATTCCATTGAATTCCATTCCATTCCATTCCATTCCATTCCATTCCATTCCATTCCGTTCTTCTCGGGTTGATTCCATTCTATTCCATTCCATTCCATTCGATCTCATTCGATTCCATTCGATTCCATTCGATTCAACTCCATTCCATTCCATTGAATTCCATTCCATTCCATTCCATTCCATTCCATTCCATTGAATTCCATTCCATTCCATTCCATTCCATTCCATTCCATTCCATTGAATTCCATTCCATTCCATTGAATTCCATTCCATTCCATTCCATTCCATTGAATTCCATTCCATTCCATTCCATTCCATTCCATTCCATTCCATTCCATTCCATTCCATTACATTACATTCCATTCCGTTCTACTCAGGTTGATTCCATTCTATTCCATTCCATTCCATTCCATTCCATTCCATTCCATTCAATTCGATTCCATTCCATTCCATTCCATTGAATTCCATTCCATTCCATTCCATTCCATGGAATTCCATTCCATTCCATTCCATTCCATTCCATTCCATTCCATTCCATTCCATTGAATTCCATTCCGTTCAATTCCATTCCATTGAATTCCATTCCATTCCATTCCATTCCATTCCATTCCATTCCATTCCATTGAATTCCATTCCATTCCATTCCATTCCATTCCATTCCATCCCATTCCATTCCATTCCATTCCATTCCGTTCTACTCGGGTTGATTCCATTCTATTCCATTCCATTCCATTCGATCCCATTTGATTCCATTCGATTCCATTCAATTCCATTCGATTCCATTCCATTCCATTCCATTCCATTCCATTCCATTCCATTCCATGGAATTCCATTCCATTCCATTCCATTCCATTCCATAGAATTCCATTCCATTCCATTCCATTCCACTGAATTCCGTTCCATTCCATTCCATTCCGTTCCGTTCCGTTCCGTTCCGTTCCATGCGTTCCGTTCCGTTCCGTTGTGTTCCGTTCCGTTCTACTCGGGTTGATTCCATTCTATTCCATTCCATTCCAATCCATTCCGTTCCATTCCATTGAATTCCATTCCATTCCATTCCATTCCATTCCATTCCATTCCATTCCATTCCATTGAATTCCATTCCATTCCATTCCATTCCATTCCATTCCATTCCATTCCATTGAATTCCATTCCATTCCATTCCATTCCATGGAATTCCGTTCCATTCCATTCCATTCCGTTCCTTTCCGTCCCGTTCCGTTCCGTTCCGTTCCGTTGCGTTCCGTTCCGTTCTACTCGGTTTGATTCCATTCTATTCCATTCCATTCCATTCGATTCCATTCGATTCCATTCGATTCCACTCCATTCCATTCCATAGAATTCCATTCCATTCCATTCCATTCCATTGAATTCCATTCCATTCCATTCCATTCCATTCCATTCCTTTCCATTCCTTTCCATTCCATTGCATTCCATTGCATTCCATTCCATTCCATTCCATTCCATTCCATTCCATTCCATTCCACTCCACTCCACTCCACTCCACTCCATTCCACTCCACTCCACTCCGGTACATTCCATTCCATTCCATTCCATTCCATTCCATTCCATTCCGTGCTTCTCGGGTACATTCCGTTCCGTTCCATTCCATTCCATTCCATTCCATTCCGTTCCAGTGCACTCTACTCCACTCCACTCCACTCCACTCCACTCCGGTACATTCCATTCCATTCCATTCCATTCCATTCCATTCCATTTCCATTCTCATTCCATTTCCATTCCCGTTCCATTTCCATTCCCGTTTCTTTTCCATTCCCGTTCCATTTCCATTCCAGTTCCATTACCAATCCTGTTCCATTTCCATTCCCGATCCATTTCCATTCCCGTTCCTTTTCCATTCCCGTTCCATTTCCATTCCCGTTCCGTTACCATTCCCGTTCCATTTCCGTTCCCGTTCCGTTTCCGTTCCCGTTCCGTTTCCGTTCTCGTTCCGTTTCCGTTCCCGTTCCATTTCCGTTCCCGTTCCATTTCCGTTCCCGTTCCATTTCCATTCCCGTTCCATTTCCATTCCCTTTCCATTTCCATTTCATTCCATTCCGTTCTGCTCGGGTACATTCCATTCCATTCCATTGCATTCCATTCCGTTCTGCTCCTGTCCATTCCATTCCATTCCATTCGGTTCCATTCCGTTCTACTCGGGTAGATTCCATTCCATTCCATTCCATTCCATTCCATTCCATTCCATTCCATTCCATTCTACTGGTGTCCATTCCATTCCATTCCATTCCATTCCATTCCATTCCATTCCATTGCATTCCATTCCATTCCATTCCATTCCATTCTGTTCCGTTCTACTCGGTTACATTCCATTCAATTCCATTCCATTCCGTTCTACTCGGGTAGATTCCATTCCATTCCATTCCATTCCTTTCCATTCAATTGCATTCCATTGCATTGCATTGCACTCAATTCCATTCCATTCCATTCCATTCCATTCCATTCCATTCCATTCCGTTCCGTTCAACTCGGTTACATTCCATTCAATTACATTCCATTCCGTTCTACTCGGTTACATTCCATTCCATTCCATTCCATTCCATTCCAATCCATTCCATTCCATTCCATTCCGTTCTACTCGGGTACATTCCATTCCATTCCATTCCATTCCATTCCATTCCATTCCGTTCCACTTTGGTACATTCCATTCCATTCCATTACATTACATTCCATTCCATTACATTCCATTCCATTCCATTCCGTTCTACTCGGGTTGGTTCCATTCTATTCCATTCCATTCCATTCCATTCCATTCCATTCCATTCCATTCCATTCCATTCCATTCGATTCCATTCCATTCCATTCCATTGAATTCCATTCCATTCCATTCCATTCCATGGAATTCCATTCCATTCCATTCCATTCCATTCCATTGAATTCCATTCCATTCCATTCCATTCCATTCCATTGAATTCCATTCCGTTCCATTCCATTCCATTGAATTCCATTCCATTCCATTCCATTCCATTCCATTCCATTCCATTCCATTCCATTCCATTCCATTCCATTGAATTCCATTCCATTCCATTCCATTCCATTCCATTCCATCCCATCCCATTCCATTCCATTCCATTCCGTTCTACTCGGGTTGATTCCATTCCATTCCATTCCATTCCGTGCTTCTCGGGTACATTCCGTTCCATTCCATTCCATTCCATTCCATTCCATTCCATTCCATTCCATTCCATTCCATTCCATTCCATTCCATTCTACTGGTGTCCATTCCATTCCATTCCATTCCATTCCATTCCATTCCATTCCATTGAATTCCATTCCATTCCATTCCATTCCATTCCATTCCATTCCATTCCATTGAATTCCATTCCATTCCATTCCATTCCATGGAATTCCGTTCCATTCCATTCCATTCCGTTCCGTTCCGTCCCGTTCCGTTCCGTTCCGTTCCGTTGCGTTCCGTTCCGTTCTACTCGGGTTGATTCCATTCTATTCCATTCCATTCCATTCGAT
This sequence comes from Gorilla gorilla gorilla, assembly GCF_029281585.2. Taxonomy (NCBI): domain Eukaryota; kingdom Metazoa; phylum Chordata; class Mammalia; order Primates; family Hominidae; genus Gorilla; species Gorilla gorilla. The sequence goes on along the minus strand of NC_073240.2, from coordinate 7,093,942 downwards.
TCCATTCGATTCCATTCGATTCCACTCCATTCCATTCCATAGAATTCCATTCCATTCCATTCCATTCCATTGAATTCCATTCCATTCCATTCCATTCCATTGAATTCCATTCCATTCCATTCCATTCCATTCCATTCCATTCCATTCCATTCCATTCCATTCCATTCCATTCCATTCCATTCCATTCCATTCTACTGGTGTCCATTCCATTCCATTCCATTCCATTCCATTCCATTCCATTCCATTCCATTCCTTTCCATTCCATTGCATTCCATTGCATTCCATTCCATTCCATTCCATTCCATTCCATTCCATTCCACTCCACTCCACTCCACTCCACTCCATTCCACTCCACTCCACTCCGGTACATTCCATTCCATTCCATTCCATTCCATTCCATTCCATTCCGTGCTTCTCGGGTACATTCCGTTCCGTTCCATTCCATTCCATTCCATTCCATTCCGTTCCAGTGCACTCTACTCCACTCCACTCCACTCCACTCCACTCCGGTACATTCCATTCCATTCCATTCCATTCCATTCCATTCCATTCCATTTCCATTCCCATTCCATTTCCATTCCCGTTCCATTTCCATTCCCGTTTCTTTTCCATTCCCGTTCCATTTCCATTCCAGTTCCATTACCATTCCCGTTCCATTTCCATTCCCGATCCATTTCCATTCCCGTTCCTTTTCCATTCCCGTTCCATTTCCATTCCCGTTCCGTTACCATTCCCGTTCCATTTCCGTTCCCGTTCCGTTTCCGTTCCCGTTCCATTTCCGTTCTCGTTCCGTTTCCGTTCCCGTTCCATTTCCATTCCCGTTCCATTTCCATTCCCTTTCCATTTCCATTTCATTCCATTCCGTTCTGCTCGGGTACATTCCATTCCATTCCATTGCATTCCATTCCGTTCTGCTCCTGTCCTTTCCATTTCATTCCATTCCGTTCCATTCCGTTCTACTCGGGTAGATTCCATTCCATTCCATTCCATTCCATTCCATTCCATTCCATTCCATTCCATTCCATTCCATTCTACTGGTGTCCATTCCATTCCATTCCATTCCATTCCATTCCATTCCATTGCATTCCATTCCATTCCATTCCATTCCATTCCGTTCCGTTCTACTCGGTTACATTCCATTCAATTCCATTCCATTCCGTTCTACTCGGATAGATTCCATTCCATTCGATTCCATTCCTTTCCATTCCATTGCATTCCATTGCATTGCATTGCACTCAATTCCATTCCATTCCATTCCATTCCATTCCATTCCATTCCATTCCATTCCATTCCGTTCCGTTCAACTCGGTTACATTCCATTCAATTACATTCCATTCCGTTCTACTCGGTTACATTCCATTCCATTCCATTCCATTCCATTCCAATCCATTCCATTCCATTCCATTCCGTTCTACTCGGGTACATTCCATTCCATTCCATTCCATTCCATTCCATTCCATTCCATTCCGTTCTACTTTGGTACATTCCATTCCATTCCATTCCATTCCATTACATTACATTACATTCCATTCCATTCCATTCCGTTCTACTCGGGTTGATTCCATTCTATTCCATTCCATTCCATTCCATTCCATTCCATTCCATTCCATTCCATTGAATTCCATTCCATTCCATTCCATTCCATTCCATTGAATTCCATTCCGTTCCATTCCATTCCATTGAATTCCATTCCATTGAATTCCATTCCATTCCATTCCATAGAATTCCGTTCCATTCCATTCCATTCCATTCCATTCCATTCCTTTCCGTTCCGTTCAAAGCGGTTACATTCCATTCAATTACATTCCATTCCGTTCTACTCGGTTACATTCCATTCCATTCCATTCCATTCCATTCCAATCCATTCCATTCCATTCCATTCCGTTCTACTCGGGTACATTCCATTCCATTCCATTCCATTCCATTCCATTCCATTCCATTCCATTCCATTCCGTTCTACTTTGGTACATTCCGTTCCATTCCATTCCATTCCATTCCGTTACATTCCATTCCATTCCATTCCATTCCGTTCTACTCGGGTTGATTCCATTCTATTCCATTCCATTACATTCCATTCCATTCCATTCCATTCCATTCCATTCCATTCGATTCCATTCCATTCCATTCCATTGAATTCCATTCCATTCCATTCCATTCCATGGAATTCCATTCCATTCCATTCCATTCCATGGAATTCCATTCCATTCCATTCCATTCCATTCCATTCCATTCCATTCCATTCCATTCCATTCCATTCCATTGAATTCCATTCCATTCCATTCCGTTCCATTCCATTGAATTCCATTCCGTTCCATTCCATTCCATTGAATTCCATTCCATTCCATTCCATTCCATTCCATTCCATTGAATTCCATTCCATTCCATTCCATTCCATTCCATTCCATTCCATTCCATCCCATTCCATTCCATTCCATTCCATTCCGTTCTACTCGGGTTGATTCCATTCTATTCCATTCCATTCCATTCGATCCCATTTGATTCCATTCGATTCCATTCAATTCCATTCGATTCCATTCCATTCCACTCCATTCCATTCCATTGAATTCCATTCCATTCCATTCCATTCCATTCCATTCCATTCCATTCCATTCCATTGAATTCCATTCCATTCCATTCCATTCCATTCCATTGAATTCCATTCCATTCCATTCCATTCAATTGAATTCCGTTCCATTCCATTCCATTCCGTTCCGTTCCGTCCCGTTCCGTTCCGTTCCGTTCCGTTGCGTTCCGTTCCGTTCTACTCGGGTTGATTAAATTCTATTCCATTCCATTCTATTCGATTCCATTCGATTCCAATCGATTCCATTCGATTCCATTCGATTCCATTGAATTCCATTCCATTCCATTCCATTCCATTGAATTCCGTTGCATTATATTCCATTCCGTTCCGTTCCGTCCCGTTCCGTTCCGTTCCGTTCCGTTGCGTGCCGTTCCGTTCTACTCGGGTTGATTCCATTCCATTCCATTCCATTCCATTCCATTCCATTCCATTCCATTCCATTCCATTCCATTGAATTCCATTCCATTCCATTCCATTCCATTCCATTCCATTCCATTCCATTCCATTCCGTTCTACTCGGGTTGATTCCATTCTATTCCATTCCATTCCATTCGATCTCATTCGATTCCATTCGATTCCATTCGATTCAACTCCATTCCATTCCATTGAATTCCATTCCATTCCATTCCATTCCATTCCATTCCATTGAATTCCATTCCATTCCATTCCATTCCATTCCATTCCATTCCATTCCATTGAATTCCATTCCATTCCATTGAATTCCATTCCATTCCATTCCATTCCATTGAATTCCATTCCATTCCATTCCATTCCATTCCATTCCATTCCATTCCATTCCATTCCATTCCATTACATTCCATTCCGTTCTACTCAGGTTGATTCCATTCTATTCCATTCCATTCCATTCCATTCCATTCCATTCCATTCCATTCGATTCCATTCCATTCCATTCCATTGAATTCCATTCCATTCCATTCCATTCCATGGAATTCCATTCCATTCCATTCCATTCCATTCCATTCCATTCCATTCCATTCCATTCCATTGAATTCCATTCCATTCCATTCCATTCCATTCCATTCCATTCCATTCCGTTCTTCTCGGGTTGATTCCATTCTATTCCATTCCATTCCATTCGATCTCATTCGATTCCATTCGATTCCATTCGATTCAACTCCATTCCATTCCATTGAATTCCATTCCATTCCATTCCATTCCATTCCATTCCATTGAATTCCATTCCATTCCATTCCATTCCATTCCATTCCATTCCATTGAATTCCATTCCATTCCATTGAATTCCATTCCATTCCATTCCATTCCATTGAATTCCATTCCATTCCATTCCATTCCATTCCATTCCATTCCATTCCATTCCATTCCATTCCATTACATTCCATTCCGTTCTACTCAGGTTGATTCCATTCTATTCCATTCCATTCCATTCCATTCCATTCCATTCCATTCAATTCGATTCCATTCCATTCCATTCCATTGAATTCCATTCCATTCCATTCCATTCCATGGAATTCCATTCCATTCCATTCCATTCCATTCCATTCCATTCCATTCCATTCCATTGAATTCCATTCCGTTCAATTCCATTCCATTGAATTCCATTCCATTCCATTCCATTCCATTCCATTCCATTCCATTCCATTGAATTCCATTCCATTCCATTCCATTCCATTCCATTCCATCCCATTCCATTCCATTCCATTCCATTCCGTTCTACTCGGGTTGATTCCATTCTATTCCATTCCATTCCATTCGATCCCATTTGATTCCATTCGATTCCATTCAATTCCATTCGATTCCATTCCATTCCACTCCATTCCATTCCATTGAATTCCATTCCATTCCATTCCATTCCATTCCATTCCATTCCATTCCATTCCATGGAATTCCATTCCATTCCATTCCATTCCATTCCATAGAATTCCATTCCATTCCATTCCATTCCACTGAATTCCGTTCCATTCCATTCCATTCCGTTCCGTTCCGTTCCGTTCCGTTCCATGCGTTCCGTTCCGTTCCGTTGTGTTCCGTTCCGTTCTACTCGGGTTGATTCCATTCTATTCCATTCCATTCCAATCCATTCCGTTCCATTCCATTGAATTCCATTCCATTCCATTCCATTCCATTCCATTCCATTCCATTCCATTCCATTGAATTCCATTCCATTCCATTCCATTCCATTCCATTCCATTCCATTCCATTGAATTCCATTCCATTCCATTCCATTCCATGGAATTCCGTTCCATTCCATTCCATTCCGTTCCTTTCCGTCCCGTTCCGTTCCGTTCCGTTCCGTTGCGTTCCGTTCCGTTCTACTCGGTTTGATTCCATTCTATTCCATTCCATTCCATTCGATTCCATTCGATTCCATTCGATTCCACTCCATTCCATTCCATAGAATTCCATTCCATTCCATTCCATTCCATTGAATTCCATTCCATTCCATTCCATTCCATTCCATTCCTTTCCATTCCTTTCCATTCCATTGCATTCCATTGCATTCCATTCCATTCCATTCCATTCCATTCCATTCCATTCCATTCCACTCCACTCCACTCCACTCCACTCCATTCCACTCCACTCCACTCCGGTACATTCCATTCCATTCCATTCCATTCCATTCCATTCCATTCCGTGCTTCTCGGGTACATTCCGTTCCGTTCCATTCCATTCCATTCCATTCCATTCCGTTCCAGTGCACTCTACTCCACTCCACTCCACTCCACTCCACTCCGGTACATTCCATTCCATTCCATTCCATTCCATTCCATTCCATTTCCATTCTCATTCCATTTCCATTCCCGTTCCATTTCCATTCCCGTTTCTTTTCCATTCCCGTTCCATTTCCATTCCAGTTCCATTACCAATCCTGTTCCATTTCCATTCCCGATCCATTTCCATTCCCGTTCCTTTTCCATTCCCGTTCCATTTCCATTCCCGTTCCGTTACCATTCCCGTTCCATTTCCGTTCCCGTTCCGTTTCCGTTCCCGTTCCGTTTCCGTTCTCGTTCCGTTTCCGTTCCCGTTCCATTTCCGTTCCCGTTCCATTTCCGTTCCCGTTCCATTTCCATTCCCGTTCCATTTCCATTCCCTTTCCATTTCCATTTCATTCCATTCCGTTCTGCTCGGGTACATTCCATTCCATTCCATTGCATTCCATTCCGTTCTGCTCCTGTCCATTCCATTCCATTCCATTCGGTTCCATTCCGTTCTACTCGGGTAGATTCCATTCCATTCCATTCCATTCCATTCCATTCCATTCCATTCCATTCCATTCTACTGGTGTCCATTCCATTCCATTCCATTCCATTCCATTCCATTCCATTCCATTGCATTCCATTCCATTCCATTCCATTCCATTCTGTTCCGTTCTACTCGGTTACATTCCATTCAATTCCATTCCATTCCGTTCTACTCGGGTAGATTCCATTCCATTCCATTCCATTCCTTTCCATTCAATTGCATTCCATTGCATTGCATTGCACTCAATTCCATTCCATTCCATTCCATTCCATTCCATTCCATTCCATTCCGTTCCGTTCAACTCGGTTACATTCCATTCAATTACATTCCATTCCGTTCTACTCGGTTACATTCCATTCCATTCCATTCCATTCCATTCCAATCCATTCCATTCCATTCCATTCCGTTCTACTCGGGTACATTCCATTCCATTCCATTCCATTCCATTCCATTCCATTCCGTTCCACTTTGGTACATTCCATTCCATTCCATTACATTACATTCCATTCCATTACATTCCATTCCATTCCATTCCGTTCTACTCGGGTTGGTTCCATTCTATTCCATTCCATTCCATTCCATTCCATTCCATTCCATTCCATTCCATTCCATTCCATTCGATTCCATTCCATTCCATTCCATTGAATTCCATTCCATTCCATTCCATTCCATGGAATTCCATTCCATTCCATTCCATTCCATTCCATTGAATTCCATTCCATTCCATTCCATTCCATTCCATTGAATTCCATTCCGTTCCATTCCATTCCATTGAATTCCATTCCATTCCATTCCATTCCATTCCATTCCATTCCATTCCATTCCATTCCATTCCATTCCATTGAATTCCATTCCATTCCATTCCATTCCATTCCATTCCATCCCATCCCATTCCATTCCATTCCATTCCGTTCTACTCGGGTTGATTCCATTCCATTCCATTCCATTCCGTGCTTCTCGGGTACATTCCGTTCCATTCCATTCCATTCCATTCCATTCCATTCCATTCCATTCCATTCCATTCCATTCCATTCCATTCCATTCTACTGGTGTCCATTCCATTCCATTCCATTCCATTCCATTCCATTCCATTCCATTGAATTCCATTCCATTCCATTCCATTCCATTCCATTCCATTCCATTCCATTGAATTCCATTCCATTCCATTCCATTCCATGGAATTCCGTTCCATTCCATTCCATTCCGTTCCGTTCCGTCCCGTTCCGTTCCGTTCCGTTCCGTTGCGTTCCGTTCCGTTCTACTCGGGTTGATTCCATTCTATTCCATTCCATTCCATTCGATTCCATTCGATTCCATTCGATTCCACTCCATTCCATTCCATAGAATTCCATTCCATTCCATTCCATTCCATTGAATTCCATTCCATTCCATTCCATTCCATTGAATTCCATTCCATTCCATTCCATTCCATTCCATTCCATTCCATTCCATTCCATTCCATTCCATTCCATTCCATTCCATTCCATTCCATTCTACTGGTGTCCATTCCATTCCATTCCATTCCATTCCATTCCATTCCATTCCATTCCATTCCATTCCTTTCCATTCCATTGCATTCCATTGCATTCCATTCCATTCCATTCCATTCCATTCCATTCCATTCCACTCCACTCCACTCCACTCCACTCCATTCCACTCCACTCCACTCCGGTACATTCCATTCCATTCCATTCCATTCCATTCCATTCCATTCCGTGCTTCTCGGGTACATTCCGTTCCGTTCCATTCCATTCCATTCCATTCCATTCCGTTCCAGTGCACTCTACTCCACTCCACTCCACTCCACTCCACTCCGGTACATTCCATTCCATTCCATTCCATTCCATTCCATTCCATTCCATTTCCATTCCCATTCCATTTCCATTCCCGTTCCATTTCCATTCCCGTTTCTTTTCCATTCCCGTTCCATTTCCATTCCAGTTCCATTACCATTCCCGTTCCATTTCCATTCCCGATCCATTTCCATTCCCGTTCCTTTTCCATTCCCGTTCCATTTCCATTCCCGTTCCGTTACCATTCCCGTTCCATTTCCGTTCCCGTTCCGTTTCCGTTCCCGTTCCATTTCCGTTCTCGTTCCGTTTCCGTTCCCGTTCCATTTCCATTCCCGTTCCATTTCCATTCCCTTTCCATTTCCATTTCATTCCATTCCGTTCTGCTCGGGTACATTCCATTCCATTCCATTGCATTCCATTCCGTTCTGCTCCTGTCCTTTCCATTCCATTCCATTCCGTTCCATTCCGTTCTACTCGGGTAGATTCCATTCCATTCCATTCCATTCCATTCCATTCCATTCCATTCCATTCCATTCCATTCCATTCTACTGGTGTCCATTCCATTCCATTCCATTCCATTCCATTCCATTCCATTGCATTCCATTCCATTCCATTCCATTCCATTCCGTTCCGTTCTACTCGGTTACATTCCATTCAATTCCATTCCATTCCGTTCTACTCGGATAGATTCCATTCCATTCGATTCCATTCCTTTCCATTCCATTGCATTCCATTGCATTGCATTGCACTCAATTCCATTCCATTCCATTCCATTCCATTCCATTCCATTCCATTCCATTCCATTCCGTTCCGTTCAACTCGGTTACATTCCATTCAATTACATTCCATTCCGTTCTACTCGGTTACATTCCATTCCATTCCATTCCATTCCATTCCAATCCATTCCATTCCATTCCATTCCGTTCTACTCGGGTACATTCCATTCCATTCCATTCCATTCCATTCCATTCCATTCCATTCCGTTCTACTTTGGTACATTCCATTCCATTCCATTCCATTCCATTACATTACATTACATTCCATTCCATTCCATTCCGTTCTACTCGGGTTGATTCCATTCTATTCCATTCCATTCCATTCCATTCCATTCCATTCCATTCCATTCCATTGAATTCCATTCCATTCCATTCCATTCCATTCCATTGAATTCCATTCCGTTCCATTCCATTCCATTGAATTCCATTCCATTCCATTCCATTCCATTCCATTCCATTCCATTCCATTCCATTCCATTGAATTCCATTCCATTCCATTCCATTCCATTCCATTCCATTCCATTCCATCCCATTCCATTCCATTCCATTCCATTCCGTTCTACTCGGGTTGATTCCATTCTATTCCATTCCATTCCATTCGATCCCATTTGATTCCATTCGATTCCATTCCATTGAATTCCATTCGATTCCATTCCATTCCACTCCATTCCATTCCATTGAATTCCATTCCATTCCATTCCATTCCATTCCATTCCATTCCATTCCATTGAATTCCATTCCATTCCATTCCATTCCATTCCATTGAATTCCATTCCATTCCATTCCATTCAATTGAATTCCGTTCCATTCCATTCCATTCCGTTCCGTTCCGTCCCGTTCCGTTCCGTTCCGTTCCGTTGCGTTCCGTTCCGTTCTACTCGGGTTGATTAAATTCTATTCCATTCCATTCTATTCGATTCCATTCGATTCCAATCGATTCCATTCGATTCCATTCGATTCCATTGAATTCCATTCCATTCCATTCCATTCCATTGAATTCCGGTGCATTATATTCCATTCCGTTCCATTCCGTCCCATTCCGTTCCGTTCCGTTCCGTTGCGTGCCGTTCCGTTCTACTCGGGTTGATTCCATTCCATTCCATTCCATTCCATTCCATTCCATTCCATTCCATTCCATTCCATTGAATTCCATTCCATTCCATTCCATTCCATTCCATTCCATTCCGTTCTACTCGGGTTGATTCCATTCTATTCCATTCCATTCCATTCGATCTCATTCGATTCCATTCGATTCCATTCGATTCCACTCCATTCCATTCCATGGAATTCCATTCCATTCCATTCCATTCCATTCCATTGAATTCCATTCCATTCCATTCCATTCCATTCCATTCCATTCCATTCCATGGAATTCCATTCCATTCCATTCCATTCCATTCCATTCCATTGAATTCCATTGCATTCCATTCCATTCCATTCCATGGAATTCCATTCCGTTCCATTCCATTCCATTGAATTCCATTCCATTCCATTCCATTCCATTCCATTCCATTCCATTCCATTCCATTGAATTCCATTCCATTCCATTCCATTCCATTCCATTCCATTCCATCCCATTCCATTTCATTCCATTCCATTCCGTTCTACTCGGGTTGATTCCATTCTATTCCATTCCATTCCATTCGATCCCATTTGATTCCATTCCATTCCATTCCATTCCATTCCATTCCATTCCATTCCATTCCATTCCATTGAATTCCATTCCATTCCATTCCATTCCATTCCATTGAATTCCATTCCATTCCATTCCATTCAATTGAATTCCGTTCCATTCCATTCCATTCCGTTCCGTTCCGTCCCGTTCCGTTCCGTTCCGTTCCGTTGCGTACCGTTCCGTTCTACTCGGTTTGATTCCATTCTATTCCATTCCATTCCATTCGATTCCATTCGATTCCATTCGATTCCATTCGATTCCATTCGTTTCCATTCCATTCCATTCCATTCTATTCCATTGAATTCCATTCCATTCCATTCCATTCCATTCCATTCCATTCCATTTCATTCCATTCCATTGAATTCCATTGAATTCCATTCCATTGAATTCCATTCCATTGAATTCCATTCCATTCCATTCCATTCCATTCCATTCCATTGAATTCCATTCCATTCCATTCCATTCCATTCCATTCCATTGAATTCCATTCCATTCCATTCCATTCCATGGAATTCCGTTCCATTCCATTCCATTCCGTTCCGTTCCGTCCCGTTCCGTTCTGTTCCGTTCCGTTGCGTTCCGTTCCGTTCTACTCGGGTTGATTCCATTCTATTCCATTCCATTCCATTCGATTACATTCGATTCCATTCGATTCCACTCCATTCCATTCCATAGAATTCCATTCCATTCCATTCCATTCCATTGAATTCCATTCCATTCCATTCCATTCCATTGAATTCCATTCCATTCCATTCCATTCCATTGAATTCCATTCCATTCCATTCCATTCCATTCCATTCCATTCCATTCCATTCCATTCTACTGGTGTCCATTCCATTCCATTCCATTCCATTCCATTCCATTCCATTCCACTCCTTTCCATTCCATTGCATTCCATTGCATTCCATTCCATTCCATTCCATTCCATTCCGTTCCATTCCATTCCATTCCATTCCATTCCATGGAATTCCGTTCCATTCCATTCCATTCCGTTCCGTTCCGTCCCGTTCCGTTCTGTTCCGTTCCGTTGCGTTCCGTTCCGTTCTACTCGGGTTGATTCCATTCTATTCCATTCCATTCCATTCGATTACATTCGATTCCATTCGATTCCACTCCATTCCATTCCATAGAATTCCATTCCATTCCATTCCATTCCATTGAATTCCATTCCATTCCATTCCATTCCATTGAATTCCATTCCATTCCATTCCATTCCATTGAATTCCATTCCATTCCATTCCATTCCATTCCATTCCATTCCATTCCATTCCATTCCATTCTACTGGTGTCCATTCCATTCCATTCCATTCCATTCCATTCCATTCCATTCCACTCCTTTCCATTCCATTGCATTCCATTGCATTCCATTCCATTCCATTCCATTCCATTCCGTTCCATTCCATTCCATTCCATTCCATTCCATGGAATTCCGTTCCATTCCATTCCATTCCGTTCCGTTCCGTCCCGTTCCGTTCCGTTCCGTTCCGTTGCGTTCCGTTCCGTTCTACTCGGGTTGATTAAATTCTATTCCATTCCATTCTATTCGATTCCATTCGATTCCAATCGATTCCATTCGATTCCATTCGATTCCATTGAATTCCATTCCATTCCATTTCATTCCATTGAATTCCGTTGCATTATATTCCATTCCGTTCCGTTCCGTCCCGTTCCGTTCCGTTCCGTTCCGTTGCGTGCCGTTCCATTCTACTCGGGTTGATTCCATTCCATTCCATTCCATTCCATTCCATTCCATTCCATTCCATTCCATTCCATTGAATTCCATTCCATTCCATTCCATTCCATTCCATTCCATTCCGTTCTACTCGGGTTGATTCCATTCTATTCCATTCCATTCCATTCGATCTCATTCGATTCCATTCGATTCCATTCGATTCCACTCCATTCCATTCCATTGAATTCCATTCCATTCCATTCCATTCCATTCCATTGAATTCCATTCCATTCCATTCCATTCCATTCCATTCCATTCCATTCCATTCCATTCCATTGAATTCCATTCCATTGAATTCCATTCCATTCCATTCCATAGAATTCCGTTCCATTCCATTCCATTCCATTCCATTCCATTCCATTCCATTGAATTCCATTCCATTCCATTCCATTCCTTTCCATTGAATTCCATTCTGTTCCATTTCATTCCTTTGAATTCCGTTCCATTCCATTCCATTCCATTCCATTCCTTTCCGTTCTGTTCCGTTCCGTTCCGTTCCGTTGCGTTCCGCTCCGTTCTGCTCGGGTTGATTCCATTCTATTCCATTCCATTCCATTCGATCCCATTCGATTCCATTCGATTTCATTCGATTCCATTCGATTCCACTCCATTCCATTCCATAGAATTCCATTCCATTCCATTCCATTTGAATTCCATTCCATTCCATTCCATTCCATTCTATTCCATTCCATCCCATTCCATTCCATTCCATTCCATTCTACTCGGGTTGATTGCATTCTATTCCATTCCATTCCATTCGATTCCATTCGATTCCATTCGATTCCATTCGATTCCATTCGATTCCATTCCATTCCATTCCATTCCATTCCATGGAATTCCATTCCATTCCATTCCATTCCATTCCATTGAATTCCATTCCATTCCATTCCATTCCATTCGATTCCATTCCATTCCATTCCATTACATTCCATTCCATTCCATTCCGTTCTACTCAGGTTGATTCCATTCTATTCCATTCCATTCCATTCCATTCCATTCCATTCCATTCCATTCGATTCCACTCCATTCCATTCCATGGAATTCCATTCCATTCCATTCCATTCCATGGAATTCCATTCCATTCCATTCCATTCCATTCCATTCCATTCCATTCCATTCCATTGAATTCCATTCCATTCCATTCCATTCCATTCCATGGAATTCCATTCCGTTCCATTCCATTCCGTTGAATTCCATTCCATTCCATTCCATTCCATTCCATTCCATTCCATTGAATTCCATTCCATTCCATTCCATTCCATTCCATTCCATCCCATTCCATTCCATTCCATTCCATTCCGTTCTACTCGGGTTGATTCCATTCTATTCCATTCGATTCCATTCGATCCCATTTGATTCCATTCGATTCCATTCAATTCCATTCGATTCCATTCCATTCCACTCCATTCCATTCCATTGAATTCCATTCCATTCCATTCCATTCCATTCCATTCCATTCCATTCCATTCCATGGAATTCCATTCCATTCCATTCCATTCCACTGAATTCCGTTCCATTCCATTCCATTCCATTCCGTTCCGTTCCGTTCCGTTCCGTTGCGTTCCGTTCCGTTCCGTTGTGTTCCGTTCCGTTCTACTCGGGTTGATTCCATTCTATTCCATTCCATTCCAATCCATTCCGTTCCATTCCATTGAATTCCATTCCATTCCATTCCATTCCATTCCATTCCATTCCATTCCATTGAATTCCATTCCATTCCATTCCATTCCATTCCATTCCATTGAATTCCATTCCATTCCATTCCATTCCATGGAATTCCGTTCCATTCCATTCCATTCCGTTCCTTTCCGTCCCGTTCCGTTCCGTTCCGTTCCGTTGCGTTCCGTTCCGTTCTACTCGGGTTGATTCCATTCTATTCCATTCCATTCCATTCGATTCCATTCGATTCCATTCGATTCCACTCCATTCCATTCCATAGAATTCCATTCCATTCCATTCCATTCCATTGAATTCCATTCCATTCCATTCCATTCCATTCCATTTCATTCCATTCTACTGGTGTCCATTCCATTCCATTCCATTCCATTCCATTCCATTCCATTGAATTCCATTCCGTTACATTCCATTCCATTGAATTCCATTCCATTCCATTCCATTCCATTCCATTCCATTCCATTCCATTGAATTCCATTCCATTCCATTCCATTCCATTCCATTCCATTCCATTCCATCCCATTCCATTCCATTCCATTCCATTCCGTTCTACTCGGGTTGATTCCATTCTATTGCATTCCATTCCATTCGATCCCATTTGACTCCATTCGATTCCATTCAATTCCATTCGATTCCATTCCATTCCACTCCATTCCATTCCATTGAATTCCATTTCATTCCATTCCATTCCATTCCATTCCATTCCATTCCATTCCATTCCATTCCATTCCATTCCATTCCATTCTACTGGTGTCCATTCCATTCCATTCCATTCCATTCCATTCCATTCCATTCCATTCCATTCCTTTCCATTCCATTGCATTCCATTGCATTCGATTCCATTCCATTCCATTCCATTCCATTCCATTCCACTCCACTCCACTCCACTCCACTCCATTCCACTCCACTCCACTACGGTACTTTCCATTCCATTCCATTCCATTCCATTCCATTCCATTCCGTGCTTCTCGGGTACATTCCGTTCCGTTCCATTCCATTCCATTCCATTCCATTCCGTTCCAGTGCACTCTACTCCACTCCACTCCACTCCACTCCACTCCGGTACATTCCATTCCATTCCATTCCATTCCATTCCATTCCATTCCATTTCCATTCCCATTCCATTTCCATTCCCGTTCCATTTCCATTCCCGTTTCTTTTCCATTCCCGTTCCATTTCCATTCCAGTTCCATTACCATTCCCGTTCCATTTCCATTCCCGATCCATTTCCATTCCCGTTCCATTTCCATTCCCGTTCCATTTCCATTCCCGTTCCATTACCATTCCCGTTCCATTTCCGTTCCCGTTCCGTTTCCGTTCCCGTTCCATTTCCGTTCTCGTTCCGTTTCCGTTCCCGTTCCATTTCCATTCCCGTTCCATTTCCGTTCCCGTTCCATTTCCATTCCCGTTCCATTTCCATTCCCTTTCCATTTCCATTTCATTCCATTCCGTTCTGCTCGGGTACATTCCATTCCATTCCATTGCATTCCATTCCGTTCTGCTCCTGTCCATTCCATTCCATTCCAATCCGTTCCATTCCGTTCTACTCGGGTAGATTCCATTCCATTCCATTCCATTCCATTCCATTCCATTCCATTCCATTCCATTCCATTCCATTCTACTGGTGTCCATTCCATTCCATTCCATTCCATTCCATTCCATTCCATTCCATTCCATTCCATTGAATTCCATTCCATTCCATTCCATTCCATTCCATTCCATTCCATTGAATTCCATTCCATTCCATTCCATTCCATTCCATTCCATTCCATCCCATTCCATTCCATTCCATTCCATTCCGTTCTACTCGGGTTGATTCCATTCTATTCCATTCCATTCCATTCGATCCCATTTGATTCCATTCGATTCCATTCAATTCCATTCGATTCCATTCCATTCCACTCCATTCCATTCCATTGAATTCCATTCCATTCCATTCCATTCCATTCCATGGAATTCCATTCCATTCCATTCCATTCCATTCCATAGAATTCCATTCCATTCCATTCCATTCCACTGAATTCCGTTCCATTCCATTCCATTCCGTTCCGTTCCGTTCCGTTCCGTTCCGTTGCGTTCCGTTCCGTTCCGTTGTGTTCCGTTCCGTTCTACTCGGGTTGATTCCATTCTATTCCATTCCATTCCAATCCATTCCGTTCCATTCCATTGAATTCCATTCCATTCCATTCCATTCCATTCCATTCCATTCCATTCCATTCCATTGAATTCCATTCCATTCCATTCCATTCCATTCCATTCCATTCCATTGAATTCCATTCCATTCCATTCCATTCCATGGAATTCCGTTCCATTCCATTCCATTCCGTTCCTTTCCGTCCCGTTCCGTTCCGTTCCGTTCCGTTGCGTTCCGTTCCGTTCTACTCGGGTTGATTCCATTCTATTCCATTCCATTCCATTCGATTCCATTCGATTCCATTCGACTCCACTCCATTCCATTCCATAGAATTCCATTCCATTCCATTCCATTCCATGGAATTCCATTCCATTCCATTCCATTCCATTCCATTCCATTTCATTCCATTCTACTGGTGTCCATTCCATTCCATTCCATTCCATTCCATTCCATTCCATTCCATTCCTTTCCATTCCATTGCATTCCATTGCATTCCATTCCATTCCATTCCATTCCATTCCATTCCATTCCACTCCACTCCACTCCACTCCACTCCATTCCACTCCACTAAACTCCGGTACATTCCATTCCATTCCATTCCATTCCATTCCATTCCATTCCATTCCATTCCGTGCTTCTCGGGTACATTCCGTTCCGTTCCATTCCATTCCATTCCATTCCATTCCGTTCCAGTGCACTCTACTCCACTCCACTCCACTCCACTCCACTCCGGTACATTCCATTCCATTCCATTCCATTCCATTCCATTCCATTTCCATTCCCATTATATTTCCATTCCCGTTCCATTTCCATTCCCGTTTCTTTTCCATTCCCGTTCCATTTCCATTCCAGTTCCATTACCATTCCCGTTCCATTTCCATTCCCGATCCATTTCCATTCCCGTTCCTTTTCCATTCCCGTTCCATTTCCATTCCCGTTCCGTTACCATTCCCGTTCCATTTCCGTTCCCTTTCCGTTTCCGTTCCCGTTCCGTTTCCGTTCTCGTTCCGTTTCCGTTCCCGTTCCATTTCCGTTCCCGTTCCATTTCCGTTCCCGTTCCATTTCCATTCCCGTTCCATTTCCATTCCCTTTCCATTTCCATTTCATTCCATTCCGTTCTGCTCGGGTACATTCCATTCCATTCCATTGCATTCCATTCCGTTCTGCTCCTGTCCATTCCATTCCATTCCATTCCGTTCCATTCCGTTCTACTCGGGTAGATTCCATTCCATTCCATTCCATTCCATTCCATTCCATTCTACTGGTGTCCATTCCATTCCATTCCATTCCATTCCATTCCATTCCATTCCATTCCATTGCATTCCATTCCATTCCATTCCATTCCATTCCGTTCCGTTCTACTCGGTTACATTCCATTCAATTCCATTCCATTCCGTTCTACTCGGGTAGATTCCATTCCATTCCATTCCATTCCTTTCCATTCCATTGCATTCCATTGCATTGCATTGCACTCAATTCCATTCCATTCCATTCCATTCCATTCCATTCCATTCCATTCCATTCCGTTCCGTTCAACTCGGTTACATTCCATTCAATTACATTCCATTCCGTTCTACTCGGTTACATTCCATTCCATTCCATTCCATTCCATTCCAATCCATTCCATTCCATTCCATTCCGTTCTACTCGGGTACATTCCATTCCATTCCATTCCATTCCATTCCATTCCATTCCGTTCTACTTTGGTACATTCCATTCCATTCCATTCCATTCCATTCCATTCCATTCCATTCCATTCCATTCCATTCCATTCCATTCTACTGGTGTCCATTCCATTCCATTCCATTCCATTCCATTCCATTCCATTCCACTCCTTTCCATTCCATTGCATTCCATTGCATTCCATTCCATTCCATTCCATTCCATTCCGTTCCATTCCATTCCATTCCATTCCATTCCATGGAATTCCGTTCCATTCCATTCCATTCCGTTCCGTTCCGTCCCGTTCCGTTCCGTTCCGTTCCGTTGCGTTCCGTTCCGTTCTACTCGGGTTGATTAAATTCTATTCCATTCCATTCTATTCGATTCCATTCGATTCCAATCGATTCCATTCGATTCCATTCGATTCCATTGAATTCCATTCCATTCCATTTCATTCCATTGAATTCCGTTGCATTATATTCCATTCCGTTCCGTTCCGTCCCGTTCCGTTCCGTTCCGTTCCGTTGCGTGCCGTTCCATTCTACTCGGGTTGATTCCATTCCATTCCATTCCATTCCATTCCATTCCATTCCATTCCATTCCATTCCATTGAATTCCATTCCATTCCATTCCATTCCATTCCATTCCATTCCGTTCTACTCGGGTTGATTCCATTCTATTCCATTCCATTCCATTCGATCTCATTCGATTCCATTCGATTCCATTCGATTCCACTCCATTCCATTCCATTGAATTCCATTCCATTCCATTCCATTCCATTCCATTGAATTCCATTCCATTCCATTCCATTCCATTCCATTCCATTCCATTCCATTCCATTCCATTGAATTCCATTCCATTGAATTCCATTCCATTCCATTCCATAGAATTCCGTTCCATTCCATTCCATTCCATTCCATTCCATTCCATTCCATTGAATTCCATTCCATTCCATTCCATTCCTTTCCATTGAATTCCATTCTGTTCCATTTCATTCCTTTGAATTCCGTTCCATTCCATTCCATTCCATTCCATTCCTTTCCGTTCTGTTCCGTTCCGTTCCGTTCCGTTGCGTTCCGCTCCGTTCTGCTCGGGTTGATTCCATTCTATTCCATTCCATTCCATTCGATCCCATTCGATTCCATTCGATTTCATTCGATTCCATTCGATTCCACTCCATTCCATTCCATAGAATTCCATTCCATTCCATTCCATTTGAATTCCATTCCATTCCATTCCATTCCATTCTATTCCATTCCATCCCATTCCATTCCATTCCATTCCATTCTACTCGGGTTGATTGCATTCTATTCCATTCCATTCCATTCGATTCCATTCGATTCCATTCGATTCCATTCGATTCCATTCGATTCCATTCCATTCCATTCCATTCCATTCCATGGAATTCCATTCCATTCCATTCCATTCCATTCCATTGAATTCCATTCCATTCCATTCCATTCCATTCGATTCCATTCCATTCCATTCCATTACATTCCATTCCATTCCATTCCGTTCTACTCAGGTTGATTCCATTCTATTCCATTCCATTCCATTCCATTCCATTCCATTCCATTCCATTCGATTCCACTCCATTCCATTCCATGGAATTCCATTCCATTCCATTCCATTCCATGGAATTCCATTCCATTCCATTCCATTCCATTCCATTCCATTCCATTCCATTCCATTGAATTCCATTCCATTCCATTCCATTCCATTCCATGGAATTCCATTCCGTTCCATTCCATTCCGTTGAATTCCATTCCATTCCATTCCATTCCATTCCATTCCATTCCATTGAATTCCATTCCATTCCATTCCATTCCATTCCATTCCATCCCATTCCATTCCATTCCATTCCATTCCGTTCTACTCGGGTTGATTCCATTCTATTCCATTCGATTCCATTCGATCCCATTTGATTCCATTCGATTCCATTCAATTCCATTCGATTCCATTCCATTCCACTCCATTCCATTCCATTGAATTCCATTCCATTCCATTCCATTCCATTCCATTCCATTCCATTCCATTCCATAGAATTCCATTCCATTCCATTCCATTCCACTGAATTCCGTTCCATTCCATTCCATTCCGTTCCGTTCCGTTCCGTTCCGTTCCGTTGCGTTCCGTTCCGTTCCGTTGTGTTCCGTTCCGTTCTACTCGGGTTGATTCCATTCTATTCCATTCCATTCCAATCCATTCCGTTCCATTCCATTGAATTCCATTCCATTCCATTCCATTCCATTCCATTCCATTCCATTCCATTGAATTCCATTCCATTCCATTCCATTCCATTCCATTCCATTGAATTCCATTCCATTCCATTCCATTCCATGGAATTCCGTTCCATTCCATTCCATTCCGTTCCTTTCCGTCCCGTTCCGTTCCGTTCCGTTCCGTTGCGTTCCGTTCCGTTCTACTCGGGTTGATTCCATTCTATTCCATTCCATTCCATTCGATTCCATTCGATTCCATTCGATTCCACTCCATTCCATTCCATAGAATTCCATTCCATTCCATTCCATTCCATTGAATTCCATTCCATTCCATTCCATTCCATTCCATTTCATTCCATTCTACTGGTGTCCATTCCATTCCATTCCATTCCATTCCATTCCATTCCATTGAATTCCATTCCGTTACATTCCATTCCATTGAATTCCATTCCATTCCATTCCATTCCATTCCATTCCATTCCATTCCATTGAATTCCATTCCATTCCATTCCATTCCATTCCATTCCATTCCATTCCATCCCATTCCATTCCATTCCATTCCATTCCGTTCTACTCGGGTTGATTCCATTCTATTGCATTCCATTCCATTCGATCCCATTTGACTCCATTCGATTCCATTCAATTCCATTCGATTCCATTCCATTCCACTCCATTCCATTCCATTGAATTCCATTTCATTCCATTCCATTCCATTCCATTCCATTCCATTCCATTCCATTCCATTCCATTCCATTCCATTCCATTCTACTGGTGTCCATTCCATTCCATTCCATTCCATTCCATTCCATTCCATTCCATTCCATTCCTTTCCATTCCATTGCATTCCATTGCATTCGATTCCATTCCATTCCATTCCATTCCATTCCATTCCACTCCACTCCACTCCACTCCACTCCATTCCACTCCACTCCACTACGGTACTTTCCATTCCATTCCATTCCATTCCATTCCATTCCATTCCGTGCTTCTCGGGTACATTCCGTTCCGTTCCATTCCATTCCATTCCATTCCATTCCGTTCCAGTGCACTCTACTCCACTCCACTCCACTCCACTCCACTCCGGTACATTCCATTCCATTCCATTCCATTCCATTCCATTCCATTCCATTTCCATTCCCATTCCATTTCCATTCCCGTTCCATTTCCATTCCCGTTTCTTTTCCATTCCCGTTCCATTTCCATTCCAGTTCCATTACCATTCCCGTTCCATTTCCATTCCCGATCCATTTCCATTCCCGTTCCATTTCCATTCCCGTTCCATTTCCATTCCCGTTCCATTACCATTCCCGTTCCATTTCCGTTCCCGTTCCGTTTCCGTTCCCGTTCCATTTCCGTTCTCGTTCCGTTTCCGTTCCCGTTCCATTTCCATTCCCGTTCCATTTCCGTTCCCGTTCCATTTCCATTCCCGTTCCATTTCCATTCCCTTTCCATTTCCATTTCATTCCATTCCGTTCTGCTCGGGTACATTCCATTCCATTCCATTGCATTCCATTCCGTTCTGCTCCTGTCCATTCCATTCCATTCCAATCCGTTCCATTCCGTTCTACTCGGGTAGATTCCATTCCATTCCATTCCATTCCATTCCATTCCATTCCATTCCATTCCATTCCATTCCATTCTACTGGTGTCCATTCCATTCCATTCCATTCCATTCCATTCCATTCCATTCCATTCCATTCCATTGAATTCCATTCCATTCCATTCCATTCCATTCCATTCCATTCCATTGAATTCCATTCCATTCCATTCCATTCCATTCCATTCCATTCCATCCCATTCCATTCCATTCCATTCCATTCCGTTCTACTCGGGTTGATTCCATTCTATTCCATTCCATTCCATTCGATCCCATTTGATTCCATTCGATTCCATTCAATTCCATTCGATTCCATTCCATTCCACTCCATTCCATTCCATTGAATTCCATTCCATTCCATTCCATTCCATTCCATGGAATTCCATTCCATTCCATTCCATTCCATTCCATAGAATTCCATTCCATTCCATTCCATTCCACTGAATTCCGTTCCATTCCATTCCATTCCGTTCCGTTCCGTTCCGTTCCGTTCCGTTGCGTTCCGTTCCGTTCCGTTGTGTTCCGTTCCGTTCTACTCGGGTTGATTCCATTCTATTCCATTCCATTCCAATCCATTCCGTTCCATTCCATTGAATTCCATTCCATTCCATTCCATTCCATTCCATTCCATTCCATTCCATTCCATTGAATTCCATTCCATTCCATTCCATTCCATTCCATTCCATTCCATTGAATTCCATTCCATTCCATTCCATTCCATGGAATTCCGTTCCATTCCATTCCATTCCGTTCCTTTCCGTCCCGTTCCGTTCCGTTCCGTTCCGTTGCGTTCCGTTCCGTTCTACTCGGGTTGATTCCATTCTATTCCATTCCATTCCATTCGATTCCATTCGATTCCATTCGACTCCACTCCATTCCATTCCATAGAATTCCATTCCATTCCATTCCATTCCATGGAATTCCATTCCATTCCATTCCATTCCATTCCATTCCATTTCATTCCATTCTACTGGTGTCCATTCCATTCCATTCCATTCCATTCCATTCCATTCCATTCCATTCCTTTCCATTCCATTGCATTCCATTGCATTCCATTCCATTCCATTCCATTCCATTCCATTCCATTCCACTCCACTCCACTCCACTCCACTCCATTCCACTCCACTAAACTCCGGTACATTCCATTCCATTCCATTCCATTCCATTCCATTCCATTCCATTCCGTGCTTCTCGGGTACATTCCGTTCCGTTCCATTCCATTCCATTCCATTCCATTCCGTTCCAGTGCACTCTACTCCACTCCACTCCACTCCACTCCACTCCGGTACATTCCATTCCATTCCATTCCATTCCATTCCATTCCATTTCCATTCCCATTATATTTCCATTCCCGTTCCATTTCCATTCCCGTTTCTTTTCCATTCCCGTTCCATTTCCATTCCAGTTCCATTACCATTCCCGTTCCATTTCCATTCCCGATCCATTTCCATTCCCGTTCCTTTTCCATTCCCGTTCCATTTCCATTCCCGTTCCGTTACCATTCCCGTTCCATTTCCGTTCCCTTTCCGTTTCCGTTCCCGTTCCGTTTCCGTTCTCGTTCCGTTTCCGTTCCCGTTCCATTTCCGTTCCCGTTCCATTTCCGTTCCCGTTCCATTTCCATTCCCGTTCCATTTCCATTCCCTTTCCATTTCCATTTCATTCCATTCCGTTCTGCTCGGGTACATTCCATTCCATTCCATTGCATTCCATTCCGTTCTGCTCCTGTCCATTCCATTCCATTCCATTCCGTTCCATTCCGTTCTACTCGGGTAGATTCCATTCCATTCCATTCCATTCCATTCCATTCCATTCTACTGGTGTCCATTCCATTCCATTCCATTCCATTCCATTCCATTCCATTCCATTCCATTGCATTCCATTCCATTCCATTCCATTCCATTCCGTTCCGTTCTACTCGGTTACATTCCATTCAATTCCATTCCATTCCGTTCTACTCGGGTAGATTCCATTCCATTCCATTCCATTCCTTTCCATTCCATTGCATTCCATTGCATTGCATTGCACTCAATTCCATTCCATTCCATTCCATTCCGTTCCGTTCAACTCGGTTACATTCCATTCAATTACATTCCATTCCGTTCTACTCGGTTACATTCCATTCCATTCCATTCCATTCCATTCCAATCCATTCCATTCCATTCCATTCCGTTCTACTCGGGTACATTCCATTCCATTCCATTCCATTCCATTCCATTCCATTCCGTTCTACTTTGGTACATTCCATTCCATTCCATTCCATTACATTCCATTCCATTACATTCCATTCCATTCCATTCCGTTCTACTCGGGTTGATTCCACTCTATTCCATTCCATTCCATTCCATTCCATTCCATTCCATTCCATTCCATTCGATTCCATTCCATTCCATTCCATTGAATTCCATTCCATTCCATTCCATTCCATGGAATTCCATTCCATTCCATTCCATTCCATTCCATTGAATTCCATTACATTCCATTCCATTCCATTCCATTGAATTCCATTCCGTTCCATTCCATTCCATTGAATTCCATTCCATTCCATTCCATTCCATTCCATTCCATTCCATTCCATTCCATTGAATTCCATTCCATTCCATTACATTCCAATCCATTCCATTCCATCCCATTCCATTCCATTCCATTCCATTCCGTTCTACTCGGGTTGATTCCATTCTATTCCATTCCATTCCATTCGATCCCATTTGACTCCATTCGATTCCATTCAATTCCATTCGATTCCATTCCATTCCACTCCATTCCATTCCATTGAATTCCATTCCATTCCATTCCATTCCATTCCATTCCATTCCATTCCATTCCATTCCATTCCATTCTACTGGTGTCCATTCCATTCCATTCCATTCCATTCCATTCCATTCCATTCCATTCCTTTCCATTCCATTGCATTCCATTCCATTCCATTCCATTCCATTCCATTCCATTCCACTCCACTGCACTCCACTCCACTCCATTCCACTCCACTCCACTACGGTACATTCCATTCCATTCCATTCCATTCCATTCCATTCCATTCCGTGCTTCTCGGGTACATTCCGTTCCGTTCCATTCCATTCCATTCCATTCCATTCCGTTCCATTGCACTCTACTCCACTCCACTCCACTCCACTCCACTCCGGTACATTCCATTCCATTCCTTTCCATTCCATTCCATTCCATTCCATTTCCATTCCCATTCCATTTCCATTCCCGTTCCATTTCCATTCCCGTTTCTTTTCCATTCCCGTTCCATTTCCATTCCAGTTCCATTACCATTCCCGTTCCATTTCCATTCCCGATCCATTTCCATTCCCATTCCATTTCCATTCCCGTTCCATTTCCATTCCCGTTCCATTACCATTCCCGTTCCATTTCCGTTCCCGTTCCGTTTCCGTTCCCGTTCCATTTCCGTTGTCGTTCCGTTTCCGTTCCCGTTCCATTTCCATTCCCGTTCCATTTCCGTTCCCGTTCCATTTCCATTCCCGTTCCATTTCCATTCCCTTTCCATTTCCATTTCATTCCATTCCGTTCTGCTCGGGTACATTCCATTCCATTCCATTGCATTCCATTCCGTTCTGCTCCTGTCCATTCCATTCCATTCCAATCCGTTCCATTCCGTTCTACTCGGGTAGATTCCATTCCATTCCATTCCATTCCATTCCATTCCATTCCATTCCATTCCATTCCATTCCATTCTACTGGTGTCCATTCCATTCCATTCCATTCCATTCCATTCCATTCCATTCCATTCCATTCCATTGAATTCCATTCCATTCCATTCCATTCCATTCCATTCCATTCCATTCCGTTCTTCTCGGGTTGATTCCATTCTATTCCATTCCATTCCATTCGATCTCATTCGATTCCATTCGATTCCATTCGATTCCACTCCATTCCATTCCATTGAATTCCATTCCATTCCATTCCATTCCATTCCATTCCATTGAATTCCATTCCATTCCATTCCATTCCATTCCATTCCATTCCATTGAATTCCATTCCATTCCATTGAATTCCACTCCATTCCATTCCATTCCATTGAATTCCGTTCCAGTCCATTCCATTCCATTCCATTCCATTCCATTGAATTCCATTCCATTCCATTCCATAGAATTCCGTTCCATTCCATTCCATTCCATTCCATTCCATTCCATTCCGTTCCGTTCAACTCGGTTACATTCCATTCAATTACATTCCATTCCGTTCTACTCGGTTACATTCCATTCCATTCCATTCCATTCCATTCCAATCCATTCCATTCCATTCCATTCCGTTCTACTCGGGTACATTCCATTCCATTCCATTCCATTCCATTCCATTCCATTCCATTCCATTCCATTCCGTTCTACTTTGGTACATTCCGTTCCATTCCATTCCATTCCATTCCATTACATTACATTACATTCCATTCCATTCCGTTCTACTCGGGTTGATTCCATTCTATTCCATTCCATTCCATTCCATTCCATTCCATTCCATTCCATTCCATTCCATTCCATTCCATTCGATTCCATTCCATTCCATTCCATTGAATTCCATTCCATTCCATTCCATTCCATGGAATTCCATTCCATTCCATTCCATTCCATGGAATTCCATTCCATTCCATTCCATTCCATTCCATTCCATTCCATTCGATTGAATTCCATTCCATTCCATTCCGTTCCATTCCATTGAATTCCATTCCGTTCCATTCCATTCCATTGAATTCCATTCCATTCCATTCCATTCCATTCCATTCCATTGAATTCCATTCCATTCCATTCCATTCCATTCCATTCCATCCCATTCCATTCCATTCCATTCCATTCCATTCCGTTCTACTCGGGTTGATTCCATTCTATTCCATTCCATTCCATTCGATCCCATTTGATTCCATTCGATTCCATTCAATTCCATTCGATTCCATTCCATTCCACTCCATTCCATTCCATTGAATTCCATTCCATTCCATTCCATTCCATTCCATTCCATTCCATTCCATTCCATTGAATTCCATTCCATTCCATTCCATTCCATTCCATTGAATTCCATTCCATTCCATTCCATTCAATTGAATTCCGTTCCATTCCATTCCATTCCGTTCCGTTCCGTCCCGTTCCGTTCCGTTCCGTTCCGTTGCGTTCCGTTCCGTTCTATTCGGGTTGATTAAATTCTATTCCATTCCATTCTATTCGATTCCATTCGATTCCAATCGATTCCATTCGATTCCATTCGATTCCATTGAATTCCATTCCATTCCATTCCATTCCATTGAATTCCGTTGCATTATATTCCATTCCGTTCCGTTCCGTCCCGTTCCGTTCCGTTCCGTTCCGTTGCGTGCCGTTCCGTTCTACTCGGGTTGATTCCATTCCATTCCATTCCATTCCATTCCATTCCATTCCATTCCATTCCATTCCATTGAATTCCATTCCATTCCATTCCATTCCATTCCATTCCATTCCATTCCATTCCATTCCGTTCTACTCGGGTTGATTCCATTCTATTCCATTCCATTCCATTCGATCTCATTCGATTCCATTCGATTCCATTCGATTCAACTCCATTCCATTCCATTGAATTCCATTCCATTCCATTCCATTCCATTCCATTCCATTGAATTCCATTCCATTCCATTCCATTCCATTCCATTCCATTCCATTGAATTCCATTCCATTCCATTGAATTCCATTCCATTCCATTCCATTCCATTGAATTCCATTCCATTCCATTCCATTGAATTCCATTCCATTCCATTCCATTCCATTCCATTCCATTCCATTCCATTACATTCCATTCCGTTCTACTCAGGTTGATTCCATTCTATTCCATTCCATTCCATTCCATTCCATTCCATTCCATTCCATTCGATTCCATTCCATTCCATTCCATTGAATTCCATTCCATTCCATTCCATTCCATGGAATTCCATTCCATTCCATTCCATTCCATTCCATTCCATTCCATTCCATTCCATTGAATTCCATTCCGATCAATTCCATTCCATTGAATTCCATTCCATTCCATTCCATTCCATTCCATTCCATTCCATTCCATTGAATTCCATTCCATTCCATTCCATTCCATTCCATTCCATCCCATTCCATTCCATTCCATTCCATTCCGTTCTACTCGGGTTGATTCCATTCTATTCCATTCCATTCCATTCGATCCCATTTGATTCCATTCGATTCCATTCAATTCCATTCGATTCCATTCCATTCCACTCCATTCCATTCCATTGAATTCCATTCCATTCCATTCCATTCCATTCCATTCCATTCCATTCCATGGAATTCCATTCCATTCCATTCCATTCCATTCCATAGAATTCCATTCCATTCCATTCCATTCCACTGAATTCCGTTCCATTCCATTCCATTCCGTTCCTTTCCGTTCCGTTCCGTTTCATGCGTTCCGTTCCGTTCCGTTGTGTTCCGTTCCGTTCAACTCGGGTTGATTCCATTCTATTCCATTCCATTCCAATCCATTCCGTTCCATTCCATTGAATTCCATTCCATTCCATTCCCTTCCATTCCATTCCATTCCATTCCATTCCATTGAATTCCATTCCATTCCATTCCATTCCATTCCATTCCATTCCATTCCATTGAATTCCATTCCATTCCATTCCATTCCATGGAATTCCATTCCATTCCATTCCATTCCATTCCATTCCATTCCATTCCATTCCATTCCATTGAATTCCATTCCGTTCAATTCCATTCCATTGAATTCCATTCCATTCCATTCCATTCCATTGAATTCCATTCCATTCCATTGAATTCCATTCCATTCCATTCCATTCCATTCCATTCCATCCCATTCCATTCCATTCCATTCCATTCCGTTCTACTCGGGTTGATTCCATTCTATTCCATTCCATTCCATTCGATCCCATTTGATTCCATTCGATTCCATTCAATTCCATTCGATTCCATTCCATTCCACTCCATTCCATTCCATTGAATTCCATTCCATTCCATTCCATTCCATTCCATTCCATTCCATTCCATGGAATTCCATTCCATTCCATTCCATTCCATTCCATAGAATTCCATTCCATTCCATTCCATTCCACTGAATTCCGTTCCATTCCATTCCATTCCGTTCCGTTCCGTTCCGTTCCGTTCCATGCGTTCCGTTCCGTTCCGTTGTGTTCCGTTCCGTTCTACTCGGGTTGAGTCCATTCTATTCCATTCCATTCCAATCCATTCCGTTCCATTCCATTGAATTCCATTCCATTCCATTCCATTCCATTCCATTCCATTCCATTCCATTCCACTCCACTCCACTCCACTCCACTCCATTCCACTCCACTCCACTCCGGTACATTCCATTCCATTCCATTCCATTCCATTCCATTCCATTCCGTGCTTCTCGGGTACATTCCGTTCCGTTCCATTCCATTCCATTCCATTCCATTGAATTCCATTCCATTCCATTCCATTCCATTGAATTCCATTCCATTCCATTCCATTCCATTCCATTCCATTCCATTCCATTCCATTCCATTCTACTGGTGTCCATTCCATTCCATTCCATTCCATTCCATTCCATTCCATTCCATTCCTTTCCATTCCATTGCATTCCATTGCATTCCATTCCATTCCATTCCATTCCATTCCATTCCATTCCACTCCACTCCACTCCACTCCACTCCATTCCACTCCACTCCACTCCGGTACATTCCATTCCATTCCATTCCATTCCATTCCATTCCATTCCATTCCGTGCTTCTCGGGTACATTCCGTTCCGTTCCATTCAATTCCATTCCATTCCATTCCGTTCCAGTGCACTCTACTCCACTCCACTCCACTCCACTCCACTCCGGTACATTCCATTCCATTCCATTCCATTCCATTCCATTCCATTTCCATTCCCATTCCATTTCCATTCCCGTTCCATTTCCATTCCCGTTTCTTTTCCATTCCCGTTCCATTTCCATTCCAGTTCCATTACCATTCCCGTTCCATTTCCATTCCCGATCCATTTCCATTCCCGTTCCTTTTCCATTCCCGTTCCATTTCCATTCCCGTTCCGTTACCATTCCCGTTCCATTTCCGTTCCCTTTCCGTTTCCGTTCCCGTTCCGTTTCCGTTCTCGTTCCGTTTCCGTTCCCGTTCCATTTCCGTTCCCGTTCCATTTCCGTTCCCGTTCCATTTCCATTCCCGTTCCATTTCCATTCCCTTTCCATTTCCATTTCATTCCATTCCGTTCTTCTCGGGTACATTCCATTCCATTCCATTGCATTCCATTCCGTTCTGCTCCTGTCCATTCCATTCCATTCCATTCCGTTCCATTCCGTTCTACTCGGGTAGATTCCATTCCATTCCATTCCATTCCATTCCATTCCATTCCATTCTACTGGTGTCCATTCCATTCCATTCCATTCCATTCCATTCCATTCCATTCCATTCCATTCCATTCCTTTCCATTCCATTGCATTCCATTGCATTCCATTCCATTCCATTCCATTCCATTCCATTCCATTCCACTCCACTGCACTCCACTCCACTCCATTCCACTCCACTCCACTACGGTACATTCCATTCCATTCCATTCCATTCCATTCCATTCCATTCCGTGCTTCTCGGGTACATTCCGTTCCGTTCCATTCCATTCCATTCCATTCCATTCCGTTCCAGTGCACTCTACTCCACTCCACTCCACTCCACTCCACTCCGGTACATTCCATTCCATTCCTTTCCATTCCATTCCATTCCATTCCATTTCCATTCCCATTCCATTTCCATTCCCGTTCCATTTCCATTCCCGTTTCTTTTCCATTCCCGTTCCATTTCCATTCCAGTTCCATTACCATTCCCGTTCCATTTCCATTCCCGATCCATTTCCATTCCCGTTCCATTTCCATTCCCGTTCCATTTCCATTCCCGTTCCATTACCATTCCCGTTCCATTTCCGTTCCCGTTCCGTTTCCTTTCCCGTTCCATTTCCGTTGTCGTTCCGTTTCCGTTCCCGTTCCATTTCCATTCCCGTTCCATTTCCGTTCCCGTTCCATTTCCATTCCCGTTCCATTTCCATTCCCTTTCCATTTCCATTTCATTCCATTCCGTTCTGCTCGGGTACATTCCATTCCATTCCATTGCATTCCATTCCGTTCTGCTCCTGTCCATTCCATTCCATTCCAATCCGTTCCATTCCGTTCTACTCGGGTAGATTCCATTCCATTCCATTCCATTCCATTCCATTCCATTCCATTCCATTCCATTCCATTCTACTGGTGTCCATTCCATTCCATTCCATTCCATTCCATTCCATTCCATTCCATTGAATTCCATTCCATTCCATTCCATTCCATTCCATTCCATTCCATTCCGTTCTTCTCGGGTTGATTCCATTCTATTCCATTCCATTCCATTCGATCTCATTCGATTCCATTCGATTCCATTCGATTCCACTCCATTCCATTCCATTGAATTCCATTCCATTCCATTCCATTCCATTCCATTCCATTGAATTCCATTCCATTCCATTCCATTCCATTCCATTCCATTCCATTCCATTGAATTCCATTCCATTCCATTGAATTCCACTCCATTCCATTGAATTCCGTTCCAGTCCATTCCATTCCATTCCATTCCATTCCATTGAATTCCATTCCATTCCATTCCATAGAATTCCGTTCCATTCCATTCCATTCCATTCCATTCCATTCCATTCCGTTCCGTTCAAAGCGGTTACATTCCATTCAATTACATTCCATTCCGTTCTACTCGGTTACATTCCATTCCATTCCATTCCATTCCATTCCAATCCATTCCATTCCATTCCATTCCGTTCTACTCGGGTACATTCCATTCCATTCCATTCCATTCCATTCCATTCCATTCCATTCCATTCCATTCCGTTCTACTTTGGTACATTCCGTTCCATTCCATTCCATTCCATTCCGTTACATTCCATTCCATTCCATTCCATTCCGTTCTACTCGGGTTGATTCCATTCTATTCCATTCCATTACATTCCATTCCATTCCATTCCATTCCATTCCATTCCATTCGATTCCATTCCATTCCATTCCATTGAATTCCATTCCATTCCATTCCATTCCATGGAATTCCATTCCATTCCATTCCATTCCATGGAATTCCATTCCATTCCATTCCATTCCATTCCATTCCATTCCATTCCATTCCATTCCATTCCATTCCATTGAATTCCATTCCATTCCATTCCGTTCCATTCCATTGAATTCCATTCCGTTCCATTCCATTCCATTGAATTCCATTCCATTCCATTCCATTCCATTCCATTCCATTGAATTCCATTCCATTCCATTCCATTCCATTCCATTCCATTCCATTCCATCCCATTCCATTCCATTCCATTCCATTCCGTTCTACTCGGGTTGATTCCATTCTATTCCATTCCATTCCATTCGATCCCATTTGATTCCATTCGATTCCATTCAATTCCATTCGATTCCATTCCATTCCACTCCATTCCATTCCATTGAATTCCATTCCATTCCATTCCATTCCATTCCATTCCATTCCATTCCATTCCATTGAATTCCATTCCATTCCATTCCATTCCATTCCATTGAATTCCATTCCATTCCATTCCATTCAATTGAATTCCGTTCCATTCCATTCCATTCCGTTCCGTTCCGTCCCGTTCCGTTCCGTTCCGTTCCGTTGCGTTCCGTTCCGTTCTACTCGGGTTGATTAAATTCTATTCCATTCCATTCTATTCGATTCCATTCGATTCCAATCGATTCCATTCGATTCCATTCGATTCCATTGAATTCCATTCCATTCCATTCCATTCCATTGAATTCCGTTGCATTATATTCCATTCCGTTCCGTTCCGTCCCGTTCCGTTCCGTTCCGTTCCGTTGCGTGCCGTTCCGTTCTACTCGGGTTGATTCCATTCCATTCCATTCCATTCCATTCCATTCCATTCCATTCCATTCCATTCCATTGAATTCCATTCCATTCCATTCCATTCCATTCCATTCCATTCCATTCCATTCCATTCCATTCCGTTCTACTCGGGTTGATTCCATTCTATTCCATTCCATTCCATTCGATCTCATTCGATTCCATTCGATTCCATTCGATTCAACTCCATTCCATTCCATTGAATTCCATTCCATTCCATTCCATTCCATTCCATTCCATTGAATTCCATTCCATTCCATTCCATTCCATTCCATTCCATTCCATTCCATTGAATTCCATTCCATTCCATTGAATTCCATTCCATTCCATTCCATTCCATTGAATTCCATTCCATTCCATTCCATTCCATTCCATTCCATTCCATTCCATTCCATTCCATTCCATTACATTCCATTCCGTTCTACTCAGGTTGATTCCATTCTATTCCATTCCATTCCATTCCATTCCATTCCATTCCATTCCATTCGATTCCATTCCATTCCATTCCATTGAATTCCATTCCATTCCATTCCATTCCATGGAATTCCATTCCATTCCATTCCATTCCATTCCATTCCATTCCATTCCATTCCATTCCATTGAATTCCATTCCATTCCATTCCATTCCATTCCATTCCATTCCATTCCGTTCTTCTCGGGTTGATTCCATTCTATTCCATTCCATTCCATTCGATCTCATTCGATTCCATTCGATTCCATTCGATTCAACTCCATTCCATTCCATTGAATTCCATTCCATTCCATTCCATTCCATTCCATTCCATTGAATTCCATTCCATTCCATTCCATTCCATTCCATTCCATTCCATTGAATTCCATTCCATTCCATTGAATTCCATTCCATTCCATTCCATTCCATTGAATTCCATTCCATTCCATTCCATTCCATTCCATTCCATTCCATTCCATTCCATTCCATTACATTCCATTCCGTTCTACTCAGGTTGATTCCATTCTATTCCATTCCATTCCATTCCATTCCATTCCATTCCATTCAATTCGATTCCATTCCATTCCATTCCATTGAATTCCATTCCATTCCATTCCATTCCATGGAATTCCATTCCATTCCATTCCATTCCATTCCATTCCATTCCATTCCATTCCATTCCATTGAATTCCATTCCGTTCAATTCCATTCCATTGAATTCCATTCCATTCCATTCCATTCCATTCCATTCCATTCCATTCCATTGAATTCCATTCCATTCCATTCCATTCCATTCCATTCCATTCCATCCCATTCCATTCCATTCCATTCCATTCCGTTCTACTCGGGTTGATTCCATTCTATTCCATTCCATTCCATTCGATCCCATTTGATTCCATTCGATTCCATTCAATTCCATTCGATTCCATTCCATTCCACTCCATTCCATTCCATTGAATTCCATTCCATTCCATTCCATTCCATTCCATTCCATTCCATTCCATTCCATGGAATTCCATTCCATTCCATTCCATTCCATTCCATAGAATTCCATTCCATTCCATTCCATTCCACTGAATTCCGTTCCATTCCATTCCATTCCGTTCCGTTCCGTTCCGTTCCGTTCCATGCGTTCCGTTCCGTTCCGTTGTGTTCCGTTCCGTTCTACTCGGGTTGATTCCATTCTATTCCATTCCATTCCAATCCATTCCGTTCCATTCCATTGAATTCCATTCCATTCCATTCCATTCCATTCCATTCCATTCCATTCCATTCCATTGAATTCCATTCCATTCCATTCCATTCCATTCCATTCCATTCCATTCCATTGAATTCCATTCCATTCCATTCCATTCCATGGAATTCCGTTCCATTCCATTCCATTCCGTTCCTTTCCGTCCCGTTCCGTTCCGTTCCGTTCCGTTGCGTTCCGTTCCGTTCTACTCGGTTTGATTCCATTCTATTCCATTCCATTCCATTCGATTCCATTCGATTCCATTCGATTCCACTCCATTCCATTCCATAGAATTCCATTCCATTCCATTCCATTCCATTGAATTCCATTCCATTCCATTCCATTCCATTCCATTCCTTTCCATTCCTTTCCATTCCATTGCATTCCATTGCATTCCATTCCATTCCATTCCATTCCATTCCATTCCATTCCATTCCACTCCACTCCACTCCACTCCACTCCATTCCACTCCACTCCACTCCGGTACATTCCATTCCATTCCATTCCATTCCATTCCATTCCATTCCGTGCTTCTCGGGTACATTCCGTTCCGTTCCATTCCATTCCATTCCATTCCATTCCGTTCCAGTGCACTCTACTCCACTCCACTCCACTCCACTCCACTCCGGTACATTCCATTCCATTCCATTCCATTCCATTCCATTCCATTTCCATTCTCATTCCATTTCCATTCCCGTTCCATTTCCATTCCCGTTTCTTTTCCATTCCCGTTCCATTTCCATTCCAGTTCCATTACCAATCCTGTTCCATTTCCATTCCCGATCCATTTCCATTCCCGTTCCTTTTCCATTCCCGTTCCATTTCCATTCCCGTTCCGTTACCATTCCCGTTCCATTTCCGTTCCCGTTCCGTTTCCGTTCCCGTTCCGTTTCCGTTCTCGTTCCGTTTCCGTTCCCGTTCCATTTCCGTTCCCGTTCCATTTCCGTTCCCGTTCCATTTCCATTCCCGTTCCATTTCCATTCCCTTTCCATTTCCATTTCATTCCATTCCGTTCTGCTCGGGTACATTCCATTCCATTCCATTGCATTCCATTCCGTTCTGCTCCTGTCCATTCCATTCCATTCCATTCGGTTCCATTCCGTTCTACTCGGGTAGATTCCATTCCATTCCATTCCATTCCATTCCATTCCATTCCATTCCATTCCATTCTACTGGTGTCCATTCCATTCCATTCCATTCCATTCCATTCCATTCCATTCCATTGCATTCCATTCCATTCCATTCCATTCCATTCTGTTCCGTTCTACTCGGTTACATTCCATTCAATTCCATTCCATTCCGTTCTACTCGGGTAGATTCCATTCCATTCCATTCCATTCCTTTCCATTCAATTGCATTCCATTGCATTGCATTGCACTCAATTCCATTCCATTCCATTCCATTCCATTCCATTCCATTCCATTCCGTTCCGTTCAACTCGGTTACATTCCATTCAATTACATTCCATTCCGTTCTACTCGGTTACATTCCATTCCATTCCATTCCATTCCATTCCAATCCATTCCATTCCATTCCATTCCGTTCTACTCGGGTACATTCCATTCCATTCCATTCCATTCCATTCCATTCCATTCCGTTCCACTTTGGTACATTCCATTCCATTCCATTACATTACATTCCATTCCATTACATTCCATTCCATTCCATTCCGTTCTACTCGGGTTGGTTCCATTCTATTCCATTCCATTCCATTCCATTCCATTCCATTCCATTCCATTCCATTCCATTCCATTCGATTCCATTCCATTCCATTCCATTGAATTCCATTCCATTCCATTCCATTCCATGGAATTCCATTCCATTCCATTCCATTCCATTCCATTGAATTCCATTCCATTCCATTCCATTCCATTCCATTGAATTCCATTCCGTTCCATTCCATTCCATTGAATTCCATTCCATTCCATTCCATTCCATTCCATTCCATTCCATTCCATTCCATTCCATTCCATTGAATTCCATTCCATTCCATTCCATTCCATTCCATTCCATCCCATCCCATTCCATTCCATTCCATTCCGTTCTACTCGGGTTGATTCCATTCCATTCCATTCCATTCCGTGCTTCTCGGGTACATTCCGTTCCATTCCATTCCATTCCATTCCATTCCATTCCATTCCATTCCATTCCATTCCATTCCATTCCATTCCATTCTACTGGTGTCCATTCCATTCCATTCCATTCCATTCCATTCCATTCCATTCCATTGAATTCCATTCCATTCCATTCCATTCCATTCCATTCCATTCCATTCCATTGAATTCCATTCCATTCCATTCCATTCCATGGAATTCCGTTCCATTCCATTCCATTCCGTTCCGTTCCGTCCCGTTCCGTTCCGTTCCGTTCCGTTGCGTTCCGTTCCGTTCTACTCGGGTTGATTCCATTCTATTCCATTCCATTCCATTCGATTCCATTCGATTCCATTCGATTCCACTCCATTCCATTCCATAGAATTCCATTCCATTCCATTCCATTCCATTGAATTCCATTCCATTCCATTCCATTCCATTGAATTCCATTCCATTCCATTCCATTCCATTCCATTCCATTCCATTCCATTCCATTCCATTCCATTCCATTCCATTCCATTCCATTCTACTGGTGTCCATTCCATTCCATTCCATTCCATTCCATTCCATTCCATTCCATTCCATTCCATTCCATTCCTTTCCATTCCATTGCATTCCATTGCATTCCATTCCATTCCATTCCATTCCATTCCATTCCATTCCACTCCACTCCACTCCACTCCACTCCATTCCACTCCACTCCACTCCGGTACATTCCATTCCATTCCATTCCATTCCATTCCATTCCATTCCGTGCTTCTCGGGTACATTCCGTTCCGTTCCATTCCATTCCATTCCATTCCATTCCGTTCCAGTGCACTCTACTCCACTCCACTCCACTCCACTCCACTCCGGTACATTCCATTCCATTCCATTCCATTCCATTCCATTCCATTCCATTTCCATTCCCATTCCATTTCCATTCCCGTTCCATTTCCATTCCCGTTTCTTTTCCATTCCCGTTCCATTTCCATTCCAGTTCCATTACCATTCCCGTTCCATTTCCATTCCCGATCCATTTCCATTCCCGTTCCTTTTCCATTCCCGTTCCATTTCCATTCCCGTTCCGTTACCATTCCCGTTCCATTTCCGTTCCCGTTCCGTTTCCGTTCCCGTTCCATTTCCGTTCTCGTTCCGTTTCCGTTCCCGTTCCATTTCCATTCCCGTTCCATTTCCATTCCCTTTCCATTTCCATTTCATTCCATTCCGTTCTGCTCGGGTACATTCCATTCCATTCCATTGCATTCCATTCCGTTCTGCTCCTGTCCTTTCCATTCCATTCCATTCCGTTCCATTCCGTTCTACTCGGGTAGATTCCATTCCATTCCATTCCATTCCATTCCATTCCATTCCATTCCATTCCATTCTACTGGTGTCCATTCCATTCCATTCCATTCCATTCCATTCCATTCCATTGCATTCCATTCCATTCCATTCCATTCCATTCCGTTCCGTTCTACTCGGTTACATTCCATTCAATTCCATTCCATTCCGTTCTACTCGGATAGATTCCATTCCATTCGATTCCATTCCTTTCCATTCCATTGCATTCCATTGCATTGCATTGCACTCAATTCCATTCCATTCCATTCCATTCCATTCCATTCCATTCCATTCCATTCCATTCCGTTCCGTTCAACTCGGTTACATTCCATTCAATTACATTCCATTCCGTTCTACTCGGTTACATTCCATTCCATTCCATTCCATTCCATTCCAATCCATTCCATTCCATTCCATTCCGTTCTACTCGGGTACATTCCATTCCATTCCATTCCATTCCGTTCTACTTTGGTACATTCCATTCCATTCCATTCCATTCCATTACATTACATTACATTCCATTCCATTCCATTCCGTTCTACTCGGGTTGATTCCATTCTATTCCATTCCATTCCATTCCATTCCATTCCATTCCATTCCATTCCATTGAATTCCATTCCATTCCATTCCATTCCATTCCATTGAATTCCATTCCGTTCCATTCCATTCCATTGAATTCCATTCCATTCCATTCCATTCCATTCCATTCCATTCCATTCCATTCCATTCCATTGAATTCCATTCCATTCCATTCCATTCCATTCCATTCCATTCCATTCCATCCCATTCCATTCCATTCCATTCCATTCCGTTCTACTCGGGTTGATTCCATTCTATTCCATTCCATTCCATTCGATCCCATTTGATTCCATTCGATTCCATTCAATTCCATTCGATTCCATTCCATTCCACTCCATTCCATTCCATTGAATTCCATTCCATTCCATTCCATTCCATTCCATTCCATTCCATTCCATTGAATTCCATTCCATTCCATTCCATTCCATTCCATTGAATTCCATTCCATTCCATTCCATTCAATTGAATTCCGTTCCATTCCATTCCATTCCGTTCCGTTCCGTCCCGTTCCGTTCCGTTCCGTTCCGTTGCGTTCCGTTCCGTTCTACTCGGGTTGATTAAATTCTATTCCATTCCATTCTATTCGATTCCATTCGATTCCAATCGATTCCATTCGATTCCATTCGATTCCATTGAATTCCATTCCATTCCATTCCATTCCATTGAATTCCGGTGCATTATATTCCATTCCGTTCCATTCCGTCCCATTCCGTTCCGTTCCGTTCCGTTGCGTGCCGTTCCGTTCTACTCGGGTTGATTCCATTCCATTCCATTCCATTCCATTCCATTCCATTCCATTCCATTCCATTCCATTGAATTCCATTCCATTCCATTCCATTCCATTCCATTCCATTCCGTTCTACTCGGGTTGATTCCATTCTATTCCATTCCATTCCATTCGATCTCATTCGATTCCATTCGATTCCATTCGATTCCACTCCATTCCATTCCATGGAATTCCATTCCATTCCATTCCATTCCATTCCATTGAATTCCATTCCATTCCATTCCATTCCATTCCATTCCATTCCATTCCATGGAATTCCATTCCATTCCATTCCATTCCATTCCATTCCATTGAATTCCATTGCATTCCATTCCATTCCATTCCATGGAATTCCATTCCGTTCCATTCCATTCCATTGAATTCCATTCCATTCCATTCCATTCCATTCCATTCCATTCCATTCCATTCCATTGAATTCCATTCCATTCCATTCCATTCCATTCCATTCCATTCCATCCCATTCCATTTCATTCCATTCCATTCCGTTCTACTCGGGTTGATTCCATTCTATTCCATTCCATTCCATTCGATCCCATTTGATTCCATTCCATTCCATTCCATTCCATTCCATTCCATTCCATTCCATTCCATTCCATTGAATTCCATTCCATTCCATTCCATTCCATTCCATTGAATTCCATTCCATTCCATTCCATTCAATTGAATTCCGTTCCATTCCATTCCATTCCGTTCCGTTCCGTCCCGTTCCGTTCCGTTCCGTTCCGTTGCGTACCGTTCCGTTCTACTCGGTTTGATTCCATTCTATTCCATTCCATTCCATTCGATTCCATTCGATTCCATTCGATTCCATTCGATTCCATTCGTTTCCATTCCATTCCATTCCATTCTATTCCATTGAATTCCATTCCATTCCATTCCATTCCATTCCATTCCATTCCATTTCATTCCATTCCATTGAATTCCATTGAATTCCATTCCATTGAATTCCATTCCATTGAATTCCATTCCATTCCATTCCATTCCA
Source organism: Gorilla gorilla gorilla (assembly GCF_029281585.2). Classification (NCBI taxonomy): domain Eukaryota; kingdom Metazoa; phylum Chordata; class Mammalia; order Primates; family Hominidae; genus Gorilla; species Gorilla gorilla. Next base: position 7,054,529 of record NC_073240.2, on the reverse strand, counting down.
TTCCATTCCATTGAATTCCATTCCATTCCATTCCATTCCATTCCATTCCATTGAATTCCATTCCATTCCATTCCATTCCATGGAATTCCGTTCCATTCCATTCCATTCCGTTCCGTTCCGTCCCGTTCCGTTCTGTTCCGTTCCGTTGCGTTCCGTTCCGTTCTACTCGGGTTGATTCCATTCTATTCCATTCCATTCCATTCGATTACATTCGATTCCATTCGATTCCACTCCATTCCATTCCATAGAATTCCATTCCATTCCATTCCATTCCATTGAATTCCATTCCATTCCATTCCATTCCATTGAATTCCATTCCATTCCATTCCATTCCATTGAATTCCATTCCATTCCATTCCATTCCATTCCATTCCATTCCATTCCATTCCATTCTACTGGTGTCCATTCCATTCCATTCCATTCCATTCCATTCCATTCCATTCCACTCCTTTCCATTCCATTGCATTCCATTGCATTCCATTCCATTCCATTCCATTCCATTCCGTTCCATTCCATTCCATTCCATTCCATTCCATGGAATTCCGTTCCATTCCATTCCATTCCGTTCCGTTCCGTCCCGTTCCGTTCTGTTCCGTTCCGTTGCGTTCCGTTCCGTTCTACTCGGGTTGATTCCATTCTATTCCATTCCATTCCATTCGATTACATTCGATTCCATTCGATTCCACTCCATTCCATTCCATAGAATTCCATTCCATTCCATTCCATTCCATTGAATTCCATTCCATTCCATTCCATTCCATTGAATTCCATTCCATTCCATTCCATTCCATTGAATTCCATTCCATTCCATTCCATTCCATTCCATTCCATTCCATTCCATTCCATTCTACTGGTGTCCATTCCATTCCATTCCATTCCATTCCATTCCATTCCATTCCACTCCTTTCCATTCCATTGCATTCCATTGCATTCCATTCCATTCCATTCCATTCCATTCCGTTCCATTCCATTCCATTCCATTCCATTCCATGGAATTCCGTTCCATTCCATTCCATTCCGTTCCGTTCCGTCCCGTTCCGTTCCGTTCCGTTCCGTTGCGTTCCGTTCCGTTCTACTCGGGTTGATTAAATTCTATTCCATTCCATTCTATTCGATTCCATTCGATTCCAATCGATTCCATTCGATTCCATTCGATTCCATTGAATTCCATTCCATTCCATTTCATTCCATTGAATTCCGTTGCATTATATTCCATTCCGTTCCGTTCCGTCCCGTTCCGTTCCGTTCCGTTCCGTTGCGTGCCGTTCCATTCTACTCGGGTTGATTCCATTCCATTCCATTCCATTCCATTCCATTCCATTCCATTCCATTCCATTCCATTCCATTCCATTCCATTCCATTGAATTCCATTCCATTCCATTCCATTCCATTCCATTCCATTCCGTTCTACTCGGGTTGATTCCATTCTATTCCATTCCATTCCATTCGATCTCATTCGATTCCATTCGATTCCATTCGATTCCACTCCATTCCATTCCATTGAATTCCATTCCATTCCATTCCATTCCATTCCATTGAATTCCATTCCATTCCATTCCATTCCATTCCATTCCATTCCATTCCATTCCATTCCATTCCATTGAATTCCATTCCATTGAATTCCATTCCATTCCATTCCATAGAATTCCGTTCCATTCCATTCCATTCCATTCCATTCCATTCCATTCCATTGAATTCCATTCCATTCCATTCCATTCCTTTCCATTGAATTCCATTCTGTTCCATTTCATTCCTTTGAATTCCGTTCCATTCCATTCCATTCCATTCCATTCCTTTCCGTTCTGTTCCGTTCCGTTCCGTTCCGTTGCGTTCCGCTCCGTTCTGCTCGGGTTGATTCCATTCTATTCCATTCCATTCCATTCGATCCCATTCGATTCCATTCGATTTCATTCGATTCCATTCGATTCCACTCCATTCCATTCCATAGAATTCCATTCCATTCCATTCCATTTGAATTCCATTCCATTCCATTCCATTCCATTCTATTCCATTCCATCCCATTCCATTCCATTCCATTCCATTCTACTCGGGTTGATTGCATTCTATTCCATTCCATTCCATTCGATTCCATTCGATTCCATTCGATTCCATTCGATTCCATTCCATTCCATTCCATTCCATTCCATTCCATTCCATGGAATTCCATTCCATTCCATTCCATTCCATTCCATTGAATTCCATTCCATTCCATTCCATTCCATTCGATTCCATTCCATTCCATTCCATTACATTCCATTCCATTCCATTCCGTTCTACTCAGGTTGATTCCATTCTATTCCATTCCATTCCATTCCATTCCATTCCATTCCATTCCATTCGATTCCACTCCATTCCATTCCATGGAATTCCATTCCATTCCATTCCATTCCATGGAATTCCATTCCATTCCATTCCATTCCATTCCATTCCATTCCATTCCATTCCATTGAATTCCATTCCATTCCATTCCATTCCATTCCATGGAATTCCATTCCGTTCCATTCCATTCCGTTGAATTCCATTCCATTCCATTCCATTCCATTCCATTCCATTCCATTGAATTCCATTCCATTCCATTCCATTCCATTCCATTCCATCCCATTCCATTCCATTCCATTCCATTCCGTTCTACTCGGGTTGATTCCATTCTATTCCATTCGATTCCATTCGATCCCATTTGATTCCATTCGATTCCATTCAATTCCATTCGATTCCATTCCATTCCACTCCATTCCATTCCATTGAATTCCATTCCATTCCATTCCATTCCATTCCATTCCATTCCATTCCATTCCATTCCATAGAATTCCATTCCATTCCATTCCATTCCACTGAATTCCGTTCCATTCCATTCCATTCCGTTCCGTTCCGTTCCGTTCCGTTCCGTTGCGTTCCGTTCCGTTCCGTTGTGTTCCGTTCCGTTCTACTCGGGTTGATTCCATTCTATTCCATTCCATTCCAATCCATTCCGTTCCATTCCATTGAATTCCATTCCATTCCATTCCATTCCATTCCATTCCATTCCATTCCATTGAATTCCATTCCATTCCATTCCATTCCATTCCATTCCATTGAATTCCATTCCATTCCATTCCATTCCATGGAATTCCGTTCCATTCCATTCCATTCCGTTCCTTTCCGTCCCGTTCCGTTCCGTTCCGTTCCGTTGCGTTCCGTTCCGTTCTACTCGGGTTGATTCCATTCTATTCCATTCCATTCCATTCGATTCCATTCGATTCCATTCGATTCCACTCCATTCCATTCCATAGAATTCCATTCCATTCCATTCCATTCCATTGAATTCCATTCCATTCCATTCCATTCCATTCCATTTCATTCCATTCTACTGGTGTCCATTCCATTCCATTCCATTCCATTCCATTCCATTCCATTCCATTCCTTTCCATTCCATTGCATTCCATTGCATTCCATTCCATTCCATTCCATTCCATTCCATTCCATTCCACTCCACTCCACTCCCCTCCACTCCATTCCACTCCACTAAACTCCGGTACATTCCATTCCATTCCATTCCATTCCATTCCATTCCATTCCATTCCATTCCGTGCTTCTCGGGTACATTCCGTTCCGTTCCATTCCATTCCATTCCATTCCATTCAGTTCCAGTGCACTCTACTCCACTCCACTCCACTCCACTCCACTCCGGTACATTCCATTCCATTCCATTCCATTCCATTCCATTTCCATTCCCATTCCATTTCCATTCCCGTTCCATTTCCATTCCCGTTTCTTTTCCATTCCCGTTCCATTTCCATTCCAGTTCCATTACCATTCCCGTTCCATTTCCATTCCCGATCCATTTCCATTCCCGTTCCTTTTCCATTCCTGTTCCATTTCCATTCCCGTTCCGTTACCATTCCCGTTCCATTTCCGTTCCCGTTCCGTTTCCGTTCCTGTTCCGTTTCCGTTCTCGTTCCGTTTCCGTTCCCGTTCCATTTCCGTTCCCGTTCCATTTCCGTTCCCGTTCCATTTCCATTCCCGTTCCATTTCCATTCCCTTTCCATTTCCATTTCATTCCATTCCGTTCTGCTCGGGTACATTCCATTCCATTCCATTGCATTCCATTCCGTTCTGCTCCTGTCCATTCCATTCCATTCCATTCCATTCCATTCCGTTCTACTCGGGTAGATTCCATTCCATTCCATTCCATTCCATTCCATTCCATTCCATTCCATTCTACTGGTGTCCATTCCATTCCATTCCATTCCATTCCATTCCATTCCATTCCATTCCATTCCATTCCATTGCATTCCATTCCATTCCATTCCGTTCCGTTCTACTCGGTTACATTCCATTCAATTCCATTCCATTCCGTTCTACTCGGGTAGATTCCATTCCATTCCATTCCATTCCTTTCCATTCCATTGCATTCCATTGCATTGCATTGCACTCAATTCCATTCCATTCCATTCCATTCCATTCCATTCCATTCCATTCCATTCCGTTCTACTTTGGTACATTCCATTCCATTCCATTCCATTCCATTCCATTCCATTGAATTCCATTCCATTCCATTGAATTCCATTCCATTCCATTCCATTCCATTGAATTCCGTTCCATTCCATTCCATTCCATTCCATTCCATTCCATTGAATTCCATTCCATTCCATTCCATAGAATTCCGTTCCATTCCATTCCATTCCATTCCATTCCATTCCGTTCCATTCCATTCCATTGAATTCCATTCCATTCCATTCCATTCCATTCCATTCCATTCCATTGAATTCCATTCCATTCCATTCCATTCCATTCCATTCCATCCCATTCCATTCCATTCCATTCCATTCCGTTCTACTCGGGTTGATTCCATTCTATTCCATTCGATTCCATTCGATCCCATTTGATTCCATTCGATTCCATTCAATTCCATTCGATTCCATTCCATTCCACTCCATTCCATTCCATTGAATTACATTCCATTCCATTCCATTCCTTTCCATTCCATTCCATTCCATTCCATAGAATTCCATTCCATTCCATTCCATTCCACTGAATTCCGTTCCATTCCATTCCATTCCGTTCCGTTCCGTTCCGTTCCGTTCCGTTGCGTTCCGTTCCGTTCCGTTGTGTTCCGTTCCGTTCTACTCGGGTTGATTCCATTCTATTCCATTCCATTCCAATCCATTCCGTTCCATTCCATTGAATTCCATTCCATTCCATTCCATTCCATTCCATTCCATTCCATTGAATTCCATTCCATTCCATTCCATTCCATTCCATTCCATTGAATTCCATTCCATTCCATTCCATTCCATGGAATTCCGTTCCATTCCATTCCATTCCGTTCCTTTCCGCCCCGTTCCGTTCCGTTCCTTTCCGTTGCGTTCCGTTCCGTTCTACTCGGGTTGATTCCATTCTATTCCATTCGATTCCATTCGATTCCATTCGATTCCATTCGATTCCACTCCATTCCATTCCATAGAATTCCATTCCATTCCATTCCATTCCATTGAATTCCATTCCATTCCATTCCATTCCATTCCATTTCATTCCATTCTACTGGTGTCCATTCCATTCCATTCCATTCCATTCCATTCCTTTCCATTCCATTGCATTCCATTGCATTCCATTCCATTCCATTCCATTCCATTCCATTCCATTCCATTCCACTCCACTCCACTCCCCTCCACTCCATTCCACTCCACTAAACTCCGGTACATTCCATTCCATTCCATTCCATTCCATTCCATTCCATTCCGTGCTTCTCGGGTACATTCCGTTCCGTTCCATTCCATTCCATTCCATTCCATTCAGTTCCAGTGCACTCTACTCCACTCCACTCCACTCCACTCCGGTACATTCCATTCCATTCCATTCCATTGCATTCCATTTCCATTCCCATTCCATTTCCATTCCCGTTCCATTTCCATTCCCGTTTCTTTTCCATTCCAGTTCCATTACCATTCCCGTTCCATTTCCATTCCCGATCCATTTCCATTCCCGTTCCTTTTCCATTCCTGTTCCATTTCCATTCCCGTTCCGTTACCATTCCCGTTCCATTTCCGTTCCCGTTCCGTTTCCGTTCCCGTTCCATTTCCGTTCTCGTTCCGTTTCCGTTCCCGTTCCATTTCCATTCCCGTTCCATTTCCGTTCCCGTTCCATTTCCATTCCCGTTCCATTTCCGTTCCCGTTCCATTTCCATTCCCGTTCTATTTCCATTCCCTTTCCATTTCCATTTCATTCCATTCCGTTCTGCTCGGGTACATTCCATTCCATTCCATTGCATTCCATTCCATTCTGCTCCTGTCCATTCCATTCCATTCCATTCCGTTCCATTCCGTTCTACTCGGGTAGATTCCATTCCATTCCATTCCATTCCATTCCATTCCATTCCATTCCATTCCATTCTACCGGTGTCCATTCCATTCCATTCCATTCCATTCCATTCCATTCCATTCCATTCCATTCCATTCCATTGCATTCCATTCCATTCCATTCCATTCCATTCCGTTCCGTTCTACTCGGTTACATTCCATTCAATTCCATTCCATTCCGTTCTACTCGGGTAGATTCCATTCCATTCCATTCCATTCCTTTCCATTCCATTGCATTCCATTGCATTGCATTGCACTCAATTCCATTCCATTCCATTCCATTCCATTCCATTCCATTCCATTCCATTCCGTTCTACTTTGGTACATTCCATTCCATTCCATTCCATTACATTCCATTCCATTACATTCCATTCCATTCCATTCCGTTCTACTCGGGTTGATTCCATTCTATTCCATTCCATTCCATTCCATTCCATTCCATTCCATTCCATTCCATTCCATTCGATTCCATTCCATTCCATTCCATAGAATTCCATTCCATTCCATTCCATTCCATGGAATTCCATTCCATTCCATTCCATTCCATGGAATTCCATTCCATTCCATTCCATTCCATTCCATAGAATTCCATTCCATTCCATTCCATTGAATTCCATTCCATTCCATTCCATTCCATTCCATTCCATTGAATTCCATTCCGTTCCATTCCATTCCATTGAATTCCATTCCATTCCATTCCATTCCATTCCATTCCATTCCATTCCATGGAATTCCATTCCATTCCATTCCATTCCATGGAATTCCATTCCATTCCATTCCATTCCATTCCATTCCATTCCATTCCATCCCATTCCATTCCATTCCATTCCATTCCGTTCTACTCGGGTTGATTCCATTCTATTCCATTCCATTCCATTCGATCCCATTTGACTCCATTCGATTCCATTCAATTCCATTCGATTCCATTCCATTCCACTCCATTCCATTCCATTGAATTCCATTCCATTCCATTCCATTCCATTCCATTCCATTCCATTCCCTTCCATTCCATTCTACTGGTGTCCATTCCATTCCATTCCATTCCATTCCATTCCATTCCATTCCATTCCATTCCATTCCTTTCCATTCCATTGCATTCCATTGCATTCCATTCCATTCCATTCCATTCCATTCCATTCCATTCCACTCCACTCCACTCCACTCCACTCCATTCCACTCCACTCCACTCCGGTACATTCCATTCCATTCCATTCCATTCCATTCCATTCCATTCCATTCCGTGCTTCTCGGGTACATTCCGTTCCGTTCCATTCCATTCCATTCCATTCCATTCCGTTCCAGTGCACTCTACTCCACTCCACTCCACTCCACTCCACTCCGGTACATTCCATTCCATTCCATTCCATTCCATTCCACTCCATTCCATTTCCATTCCCATTCCATTTCCATTCCCGTTCCATTTCCATTCCCGTTTCTTTTCCATTCCCGTTCCATTTCCATTCCAGTTCCATTACCATTCCCGTTCCATTTCCATTCCCGATCCATTTCCATTCCCGTTCCATTTCCATTCCCGTTCCATTTCCATTCCCGTTCCATTACCATTCCCGTTCCATTTCCGTTCCCGTTCCGTTTCCGTTCCCGTTCCATTTCCGTTCTCGTTCCGTTTCCGTTCCCGTTCCATTTCCATTCCCGTTCCATTTCCGTTCCCGTTCCATTTCCATTCCCGTTCCATTTCCATTCCCTTTCCATTTCCATTTCATTCCATTCCATTCTGCTCGGGTACATTCCATTCCATTCCATTGCATTCCATTCCGTTCTGCTCCTGTCCATTGCATTCCATTCCAATCCGTTCCATTCCGTTCTACTCGGGTAGATTCCATTCCATTCCATTCCATTCCATTCCATTCCATTCCATTCCATTCCATTCCATTCTACTGGTGTCCATTCCATTCCATTCCATTCCATTCCATTCCATTCCATTCCATTCCATTCCATTGAATTCCATTCCATTCCATTCCATTCCATTCCATTCCATTCCATTCCATTCCATTCCATTGAATTCCATTCCATTCCATTCCATTCCATTCCATTCCATTCCATCCCATTCCATTCCATTCCATTCCATTCCGTTCTACTCGGGTTGATTCCATTCTATTCCATTCCATTCCATTCGATCCCATTTGATTCCATTCGATTCCATTCAATTCCATTCGATTCCATTCCATTCCACTCCATTCCATTCCATTGAATTACATTCCATTCCATTCCATTCCATTCCATTCCATTCCATTCCATTCCATGGAATTCCATTCCATTCCATTCCATTCCATTCCATAGAATTCCATTCCATTCCATTCCATTCCACTGAATTCCGTTCCATTCCATTCCATTCCGTTCCGTTCCGTTCCGTTCCGTTCCGTTGCGTTCCGTTCCGTTCCGTTGTGTTCCGTTCCGTTCTACTCGTGTTGATTCCATTCTATTCCATTCCATTCCAATCCATTCCGTTCCATTCCATTGAATTCCATTCCATTCCATTCCATTCCATTCCATTCCATTCCATTCCATTCCATTCCATTGAATTCCATTCCATTCCATTCCTTTCCATTCCATTCCATTCCATTGAATTCCATTCCATTCCATTCCATTCCATGGAATTCCGTTCCATTCCATTCCATTCCATTCCTTTCCGTCCCGTTCCGTTCCGTTCCGTTCCGTTGCGTTCCGTTCCGTTCTACTCGGGTTGATTCCATTCTATTCCATTCCATTCCATTCGATTCCATTCGATTCCATTCGATTCCACTCCATTCCATTCCATAGAATTCCATTCCATTCCATTCCATTCCATTGAATTCCATTCCATTCCATTCCATTCCATTCCATTCCATTTCATTCCATTCTACTGGTGTCCATTCCATTCCATTCCATTCCATTCCATTCCATTCCATTCCATTCCATTCCTTTCCATTCCATTGCATTCCATTGCATTCCATTCCATTCCATTCCATTCCATTCCATTCCATTCCACTCCACTCCACTCCACTCCATTCCACTCCACTAAACTCCGGTACATTCCATTCCATTCCATTCCATTCCATTCCATTCCATTCCATTCCGTGCTTCTCGGGTACATTCCGTTCCGTTCCATTCCATTCCATTCCATTCCATTCCGTTCCAGTGCACTCTACTCCACTCCACTCCACTCCACTCCACTCCGGTACATTCCATTCCATTCCATTCCATTCCATTTCCATTCCCATTCCATTTCCATTCCCGTTCCATTTCCATTCCCGTTTCTTTTCCATTCCCGTTCCATTTCCATTCCAGTTCCATTACCATTCCCGTTCCATTTCCATTCCCGATCCATTTCCATTCCCGTTCCTTTTCCATTCCCGTTCCATTTCCATTCCCGTTCCGTTACCATTCCCGTTCCATTTCCATTCCCGTTCCGTTTCCGTTCCCGTTCCGTTTCCGTTCTCGTTCCGTTTCCGTTCCCGTTCCATTTCCGTTCCCGTTCCATTTCCGTTCCCGTTCCATTTCCATTCCCGTTCCATTTCCATTCCCTTTCCATTTCCATTTCATTCCATTCCGTTCTGCTCGGGTACATTCCATTCCATTCCATTGCATTCCATTCCGTTCTGCTCCTGTCCATTCCATTCCATTCCATTCCGTTCCATTCCGTTCTACTCGGGTAGATTCCATTCCATTCCATTCCATTCCATTCCATTCCATTCCATTCCATTCCATTCTACTGGTGTCCATTCCATTCCATTCCATTCCATTCCATTCCATTCCATTGCATTCCATTCCATTCCATTCCATTCCATTCCATTCCGTTCCGTTCTACTCGGTTACATTCCATTCAATTCCATTCCATTCCGTTCTACTCGGGTAGATTCCATTCCATTCCATTCCATTCCTTTCCATTCCATTGCATTCCATTGCATTGCATTGCACTCAATTCCATTCCATTCCATTCCATTCCATTCCATTCCATTCCGTTCCGTTCAACTCGGTTACATTCCATTCAATTACATTCCATTCCGTTCTACTCGGTTACATTCCATTCCATTCCATTCCATTCCATTCCAATCCATTCCATTCCATTCCATTCCGTTCTACTCGGGTACATTCCATTCCATTCCATTCTATTCCATTCCATTCCATTCCATTCCGTTCTACTTTGGTACATTCCATTCCATTCCATTCCATTACATTCCATTCCATTACATTCCATTCCATTCCATTCCGTTCTACTCGGGTTGATTCCATTCTATTCCATTCCATTCCATTCCATTCCATTCCATTCCATTCCATTCCATTCCATTCGATTCCATTCCATTCCATTCCATTGAATTCCATTCCATTCCATTCCATTCCATGGAATTCCATTCCATTCCATTCCATTCCATTCCATTGAATTCCATTCCATTCCATTCCATTCCATTCCATTGAATTCCATTCCGTTCCATTCCATTCCATTGAATTCCATTCCATTCCATTCCATTCCATTCCATTCCATTCCATTCCATTCCATTCCATTCCATTCCACTCCACTCCACTCCACTCCACTCCATTCCACTCCACTCCACTCCGGTACATTCCATTCCATTCCATTCCATTCCATTCCATTCCGTGCTTCTCGGGTACATTCCGTTCCGTTCCATTCCATTCCATTCCATTCCATTCCGTTCCAGTGCACTCTACTCCACTCCACTCCACTCCACTCCACTCCGGTACATTCCATTCCATTCCATTCCATTCCATTCCATTCCATTCCATTCCATTCCATTCCATTCCATTCCATTCCATTCCATTCCATTGAATTCCATTCCATTCCATTCCATTCCATGGAATTCCATTCCATTCCATTCCATTCCATTCCATTGAATTCCATTCCATTCCATTCCATTCCATTCCATTGAATTCCATTCCGTTCCATTCCATTCCATTGAATTCCATTCCGTTCCATTCCATTCCATTGAATTCCATTCCGTTCCATTCCATTCCATTCCATTCCATTCCATTCCGTTCCACTGCACTCTACTCCACTCCACTCCACTCCACTCCGGTACATTCCATTCCATTCCATTCCATTCCATTCCATTCCATTTCCATTCCCATTCCATTTCCATTCCCGTTCCATTTCCATTCCCGTTCCTTTTCCATTCCCGTTCCATTTCCATTCCCGTTCCGTTACCATTCCCGTTCCATTTCCGTTCCCGTTCCGTTTCCGTTCCCGTTCCATTTCCGTTCTCGTTCCGTTTCCGTTCCCGTTCCATTTCCATTCCCGTTCCATTTCCGTTCCCGTTCCAATTCCATTCCCGTTCCATTTCCATTCCCTTTCCATTTCCATTTCATTCCATTCCGTTCTGCTCGGGTACATTCCATTCCATTCCATTGCATTCCATTCCGTTCTGCTCCTGTCCATTCCATTCCATTCCATTCCATTCCATTCCATTGCATTCCATTCCACTACATTCCATTCCACTCCATTCCATTCCATTACATTCCATTCCGTTCCGTTCCGTTCCGTTCCGTTCCGTTGCGTTCCGTTCCGTTCTACTCGGGTTGATTCCATTCTATTCCATTCCATTCCATTTGACTCCATTCGATTCCATTCCATTCCATTCCATTCCATTCCATTCCACTCCATTGAATTCCATTCCATTCCATTCCATTCCATTCCATTCCATTCCATTCCATTCCATTCCACTCCATTCCATTCCACTCCACTGCACTCCACTCCACTCCACTCCACTCCACTCCATTCCACTCCCTTCCATTCCATTAAATTGAATTCCATTCCATTCCATTCCATTCCATTCCATTCCATTCCATTCCATTCCATTCCATTCCACTCCATTCCATTCCACTCCACTCCACTCCACTCCACTCCATTCCATTCCCTTCCATTCCATTCAATTGAATTGCATTGAATTCCATTCCATTCCATTCCATAACATTTCATTCCATTCCATTCCATTCCATTCCATTCCATTCCATTCCATTCCATTCCGTTCTACTCGGGTTGATTCCATTCTATTCCATTCCATTCCATTCGATTCCATTCGATTCCATTCGATTCCATTCGTTTCCATTCCATTCCATTCCATTCTATTCCATTGAATTCCATTCCATTCCATTCCATTCCATTCCATTCCATTCCATTGCATTCCATTCCATTGTATTCCATTGAATTAAATTCCATTGAATTCCATTCCATTCCATTCCATTACATTCCATTCCATTCCATTCCATTCCATTCCATTGAATTCCATTCCATTCCATTCCATTCCATGGAATTCCGTTCCATTCCATTCCATTCCGTTCCGTTCCGTCCCGTTCCGTTCCGTTCCGTTCCGTTGCGTTCCGTTCCGTTCTACTCGGGTTGATTCCATTCTATTCCATTCCATTCCATTCGATTCCATTCGATTCCATTCGATTCCACTCCATTCCATTCCATAGAATTCCATTCCATTAAATTCCATTCCATTGAATTCCATTCCATTCCATTCCATTCCATTGAATTCCATTCCATTCCATTCCATTCCATGGAATTCCATTCCATTCCATTCCATTCCATTCCATTCCATTCCATTCCATTCCATTCTACTGGTGTCCATTCCATTCCATTCCATTCCATTCCATTCCATTCCATTCCTTTCCATTCCATTGCATTCCATTGCATTCCATTCCATTCCATTCCATTCCATTCCATTCCATTCCATTCCACTCCACTCCACTCCACTCCACTCCATTCCACTCCACTCCACTCCGGTACATTCCATTCCATTCCATTCCATTCCATTCCATTCCATTCCGTGCTTCTCGGGTACATTCCGTTCCGTTCCATTCCATTCCATTCCATTCCGTTCCAGTGCACTCTACTCCACTCCACTCCACTCCACTCCACTCCGGTACATTCCATTCCATTCCATTCCATTCCATTCCATTCCATTTCCATTCCCATTCCATTTCCATTCCCGTTCCATTTCCATTCCCGTTTCTTCTCCATTCCCGTTCCATTTCCATTACAGTTCCATTACCATTCCCGTTCCATTTCCATTCCCGTTCCGTTTCCGTTCCCGTTCCATTTCCGTTCTCGTTCCGTTTCCGTTCCCGTTCCATTTCCATTCCCGTTCCATTTCCGTTCCCGTTCCATTTCCATTCCCGTTCCATTTCCATTCCCTTTCCATTTCCATTTCATTCCATTCCATTCTGCTCGGGTACATTCCATTCCATTCCATTGCATTCTATTCCGTTCTGCTCCTGTCCATTGCATTCCATTCCATTCCGTTCCATTCCGTTCTACTCGGGTAGATTCCATTCCATTCCATTCCATTCCATTCCATTCCATTCCATTCCATTCCATTCCATTCCATTCCATTCAACTGGTGTCCATTCCATTCCATTCCATTCCATTCCATTCCATTCCATTCCATTGCATTCCATTCCATTCCATTCCATTCCGTTCCGTTCTACTCGGTTACATTCCATTCAATTCCATTCCATTCCGTTCTACTCGGGTAGATTCCATTCCATTCCATTCCATTCCTTTCCATTCCATTGCATTCCATTGCATTGCATTGCACTCAATTCCATTCCATTCCATTCCATTCCATTCCATTCCATTCCATTCCATTCCGTTCCGTTCAACTCGGTTACATTCCATTCAATTACATTCCATTCCGTTCTACTCGGTTACATTCCATTCCATTCCATTCCATTCCATTCCATTCCAATCCATTCCATTCCATTCCATTCCGTTCTACTCGGGTACATTCCATTCCATTCCATTCCATTCCATTCCATTCCATTCCATTCCATTCCATTCCGTTCTACTTTGGTACATTCCATTCCATTCCATTCCATTCCATTCCATTACATTCCATTCCATTCCATTCCATTCCATTCCGTTCTACTCAGGTTGATTCCATTCTATTCCATTCCATTCCATTCCATTCCATTCCATTCCATTCCATTCCATTCGATTCCATTCCATTCCATTCCATAGAATTCCATTCCATTCCATTCCATTCCATGGAATTCCATTCCATTCCATTCCATTCCATTCCATTCCATTCCATTCCATTCCATAGAATTCCATTCCGTTCCATTCCATTCCATTGAATTCCATTCCATTCCATTCCATTCCATTCCATTCCATCCCATTCCGTTCCATTCCATTCCATTCCATTCCATTCCATCCCATTCCATTCCATTCCGTTCTACTCGGGTTGATTCCATTCTATTCCATTCCATTCCATTCGATCCCATTTGATTCCATTCGATTCCATTCAATTCCATTCGATTCCATTCCATTCCACTCCATTCCATTCCATTGAATTCCATTCCATTCCATTCCATTCCATTCCATGGAATTCCATTCCATTCCATTCCATTCCATTCCATTCCATAGAATACCATTCCATTCCATTCCATTCCACTGAATTCCGTTCCATTCCATTCCATTCCGTTCCGTTCCGTTCCGTTCCGTTCCGTTCTGTTGCGTTCCGTTCCGTTCCGTTGTGTTCCGTTCCGTTCTAGTCGGGTTGATTCCATTCTAGTCCATTCCATTCCAATCCATTCCATTCCATTCCATTGAATTCCATTCCATTCCATTCCATTCCATTCCATTCCATTCCATTCCATTCCATTCCATTGAATTCCATTCCATTCCATTCCATTCCATTCCATTCCATTCCATTGAATTCCATTCCATTCCATTCCATTCCATGGAATTCCGTTCCATTCCATTCCATTCCGTTCCGTTCCGTCCCGTTCCGTTCCGTTCCGTTCCGTTGCGTTCCGTTCCGTTCTACTCGGGTTGATTCCATTCTATTCCATTCCATTCCATTCGATTCCATTCGATTCCATTCGATTCCACTCCATTCCATTCCATAGAATTCCATTCCATTCCATTCCATTCCATTGAATTCCATTCCATTCCATTCCATTCCATAGAATTCCATTCCATTCCATTCCATTCCATTGAATTCCATTCCATTCCATTCCATTCCATTCCATTCCATTCCATTCCATTCCATTCCATTCCATTCCATTCTACTGGTGTCCATTCCATTCCATTCCATTCCATTCCATTCCATTCCATTCCATTCCTTTCCATTCCATTGCATTCCATTCCATTCCATTCCATTCCATTCCATTCCATTCCATTCCATTCCACTCCACTCCACTGCACTCCACTCCATTCCACTCCACTCCACTCCGGTACATTCCATTCCATTCCATTCCATTCCATTCCATTCCATTCCGTGCTTCTCGGGTACATTCCGTTCCGTTCCATTCCATTCCATTCCGTTCCAGTGCACTCTACTCCACTCCACTCCACTCCACTCCACTCCGGTACATTCCATTCCATTCCATTCCATTCCATTCCATTCCATTCCATTTCCATTCCCATTCCATTTCCATTCCCGTTCCATTTCCATTCCCGTTTCTTTTCCATTCCCGTTCCATTTCCATTCCAGTTCCATTACCATTCCCGTTCCATTTCCATTCCCGATCCATTTCCATTCCCGTTCCTTTTCCATTCCCGTTCCATTTCCATTCCCGTTCCGTTACCATTCCCGTTCCATTTCCGTTCCCGTTCCGTTTCCGTTCCCGTTCCATTTCCGTTCTCGTTCCGTTTCCGTTCCCGTTCCATTTCCATTCCCGTTCCATTTCCGTTCCCGTTCCATTTCCATTCCCGTTCCATTTCCATTCCCTTTCCATTTCCATTTCATTAAATTCCGTTCTGCTCGGGTACATTCCATTCCATTCCATTGCATTCCATTCCGTTCTGCTCCTGTCCATTCCATTCCATTCCATTCCGTTCCATTCCGTTCTACTCGGGTAGATTCCATTCCATTCCATTCCATTCCATTCCATTCCATTCCATTCCATTCCATTGAATTCCGTTCCATTCCATTCCATTCCGTTCCGTTCCGTTCCGTTCCGTTGCGTTCCGTTCCGTTCCGTTGTGTTCCGTTCCGTTCTACTCGGGTTGATTCCATTCTATTCCATTCCATTCCAATCCATTCCATTCCATTCCATTGAATTCCATTCCATTCCATTCCATTCCATTCCATTCCATTCCATTGAATTCTTTCCATTCCATTCCATTCCATTCCATTCCATTCCATTGAATTCCATTCCATTCCATTCCATTCCATTCCATTCCATTGAATTCCATTCCATTCCATTCCATTCCATGGAATTCCGTTCCATTCCATTCCATTCCGTTCCGTTCCGTCCCGTTCCGTTCCGTTCCGTTCCGTTGCGTTCCGTTCCGTTCTACTCGGGTTGATTCCATTTTATTCCATTCCATTCCATTCGATTCCATTCGATTCCGTTCGATTCCACTCCATTCCATTCCATAGAATTCCATTCCATTCCATTCCATTCCATTGAATTCCATTCCATTCCATTCCATTCCATTGAATTCCATTCCATTCCATTCCATTCCATTGAATTCCATTCCATTCCATTCCATTCCATTCCATTCCATTCCATTCCATTCCATTCCATTCCATTCCATTCTACTGGTGTCCATTCCATTCCATTCCATTCCATTCCATTCCATTCCGTTCCATTCCTTTCCATTCCATTGCATTCCATTGCATTCCATTCCATTTCATTCCATTCCATTCCATTCCATTCCATTCCATTCCACTCCACTCCACTCTACTCCACTCCATTCCACTCCACTCCACTCCGGTACATTCCATTCCATTCCATTCCATTCCGTGCTTCTCTGGTACATTCCGTTCCGTTCCATTCCATTCCATTCCATTCCATTCCGTTCCAGTGCACTCTACTCCACTCCACTCCACTCCACTCCGGTACATTCCATTCCATTCCATTCCATTCCATTGAATTCCGTTCCTTTCCATTGCATTCCATTCCGTTCCGTGCTTCTCGGGTACATTCCGTTCCGTTCCATTCCATTCCATTCCATTCCATTCCGTTCCAGTGCACTCTACTCCACTCCACTCCACTCCACTCCACTCCGGTACATTCCATTCCATTCCAATCCATTCCATTTCCATTCCCATTCCATTTCCATTCCCGTTCCATTTCCATTCCCGTTTCTTTTCCATTCCCGTTCCATTTCCATTCCAGTTCCATTACCATTCCCGTTCCATTTCCATTCCCGATCCATTTCCATTCCCGTTCCTTTTCCATTCCCGTTCCATTTCCATTCCCGTTCCGTTACCATTCCCGTTCCATTTCCGTTCCCGTTCCGTTTCCGTTCCCGTTCCATTTCCGTTCTCGTTCCGTTTCCGTTCCCGTTCCATTTCCATTCCCGTTCCATTTCCGTTCCCGTTCCATTTCCATTCCCGTTCCATTTCCATTCCCTTTCCATTTCCATTTCATTCCATTCCATTCTGCTCGGGTACATTCCATTCCATTCCATTGCATTCTATTCCGTTCTGCTCCTGTCCATTCCATTCCATTCCATTCCGTTCCATTCCGTTCTACTCGGGTAGATTCCATTCCATTCCATTCCATTCCATTCCATTCCATTCCATTCCATTCCATTCCATTCCATTCAACTGGTGTCCATTCCATTCCATTCCATTCCATTCCATTCCATTCCATTCCATTCCATTCCATTGCATTCCATTCCTTTCCATTCCATTCCGTTCCGTTCTACTCGGTTACATTCCATTCAATTCCATTCCATTCCGTTCTACTCGGGTAGATTCCATTCCATTCCATTCCATTCCTTTCCATTCCATTGCATTCCATTGCATTGCATTGCACTCAATTCCATTCCATTCCATTCCATTCCATTCCATTCCATTCCATTCCATTCCGTTCCGTTCAACTCGGTTACATTCCATTCAATTACATTCCATTCCGTTCTACTCGGTTACATTCCATTCCATTCCATTCCATTCCATTCCATTCCAATCCATTCCATTCCATTCCATTCCGTTCTACTCGGGTACATTCCATTCCATTCCATTCCATTCCATTCCATTCCATTCCATTCCATTCCGTTCTACTTTGGTACATTCCATTCCATTCCATTCCATTCCATTCCATTACATTACATTCCATTCCATTCCATTCCATTCCGTTCTACTCAGGTTGATTCCATTCTATTCCATTCCATTCCATTCCATTCCATTCCATTCCATTCCATTCGATTCCATTCCATTCCATTCCATAGAATTCCATTCCATTCCATTCCATTCCATGGAATTCCATTCCATTCCATTCCATTCCATTCCATTCCATTCCATTCCATTCCATAGAATTCCATTCCGTTCCATTCCATTCCATTGAATTCCATTCCATTCCATTCCATTCCATTCCATTCCATTCCATCCCATTCCGTTCCATTCCATTCCATTCCATTCCATTCCATCCCATTCCATTCCATTCCGTTCTACTCGGGTTGATTCCATTCTATTCCATTCCATTCCATTCGATCCCATTTGATTCCATTCGATTCCATTCAATTCCATTCGATTCCATTCCATTCCACTCCATTCCATTCCATTGAATTCCATTCCATTCCATTCCATTCCATTCCATTCCATTCCATTCCATGGAATTCCATTCCATTCCATTCCATTCCATTCCATAGAATACCATTCCATTCCATTCCATTCCACTGAATTCCGTTCCATTCCATTCCATTCCGTTCCGTTCCGTTCCGTTCCGTTCCGTTCTGTTGCGTTCCGTTCCGTTCCGTTGTGTTCCGTTCCGTTCTAGTCGGGTTGATTCCATTCTATTCCATTCCATTCCAATCCATTCCATTCCATTCCATTGAATTCCATTCCATTCCATTCCATTCCATTCCATTCCATTCCATTCCATTCCATTCCATTGAATTCCATTCCATTCCATTCCATTCCATTCCATTCCATTGAATTCCATTCCATTCCATTCCATTCCATGGAATTCCGTTCCATTCCATTCCATTCCGTTCCGTTCCGTCCCGTTCCGTTCCGTTCCGTTCCGTTGCGTTCCGTTCCGTTCTACTCGGGTTGATTCCATTCTATTCCATTCCATTCCATTCGATTCCATTCGATTCCATTCGATTCCACTCCATTCCATTCCATAGAATTCCATTCCATTCCATTCCATTCCATTGAATTCCATTCCATTCCATTCCATTCCATAGAATTCCATTCCATTCCTTTCCATTCCATTCCATTGAATTCCATTCCATTCCATTCCATTCCATTCCATGCCATTCCATTCCATTCCATTCCATTCCATTCCATTCTACTGGTGTCCATTCCATTCCATTCCATTCCATTCCATTCCATTCCATTCCTTTCCATTCCATTGCATTCCATTCCATTCCATTCCATTCCATTCCATTCCATTCCATTCCATTCCATTCCACTCCACTCCACTCCACTCCACTCCATTCCACTCCACTCCACTCCGGTACATTCCATTCCATTCCATTCCATTCCATTCCATTCCATTCCGTGCTTCTCGGGTACATTCCGTTCCGTTCCATTCCATTCCATTCCGTTCCAGTGCACTCTACTCCACTCCACTCCACTCCACTCCACTCCGGTACATTCCATTCCATTCCATTCCATTCCATTCCATTCCATTCCATTTCCATTCCCATTCCATTTCCATTCCCGTTCCATTTCCATTCCCGTTTCTTTTCCATTCCCGTTCCATTTCCATTCCAGTTCCATTACCATTCCCGTTCCATTTCCATTCCCGATCCATTTCCATTCCCGTTCCTTTTCCATTCCCGTTCCATTTCCATTCCCGTTCCGTTACCATTCCCGTTCCATTTCCGTTCCCGTTCCGTTTCCGTTCCCGTTCCATTTCCGTTCTCGTTCCGTTTCCGTTCCCGTTCCATTTCCATTCCCGTTCCATTTCCGTTCCCGTTCCATTTCCATTCCCGTTCCATTTCCATTCCCTTTCCATTTCCATTTCATTAAATTCCGTTCTCCTCGGGTACATTCCATTCCATTCCATTGCATTCCATTCCGTTCTGCTCCTGTCCATTCCATTCCATTCCATTCCGTTCCATTCCGTTCTACTCGGGTAGATTCCATTCCATTCCATTCCATTCCATTCCATTCCATTCCATTCCATTCCATTCCATTCTATTCCATTGAATTCCGTTCCATTCCATTCCATTCCGTTCCGTTCCGTTCCGTTCCGTTGCGTTCCGTTCCGTTCCGTTGTGTCCCGTTCCGTTCTACTCGGGTTGATTCCATTCTATTCCATTCCATTCCAATCCATTCCATTCCATTCCATTGAATTCCATTCCATTCCATTCCATTCCATTCCATTCCATTCCATTGAATTCCATTCCATTCCATTCCATTCCATTCCATTCCATTCCATTGAATTCCATTCCATTCCATTCCATTCCATTCCATTCCATTGAATTCCATTCCATTCCATTCCATTCCATGGAATTCCGTTCCATTCCATTCCATTCCGTTCCGTTCCGTCCCGTTCCGTTCCGTTCCGTTCCGTTGCGTTCCGTTCCGTTCTACTCGGGTTGATTCCATTTTATTCCATTCCATTCCATTCGATTCCATTCGATTACGTTCGATTCCACTCCATTCCATTCCATAGAATTCCATTCCATTCCATTCCATTCCATTGAATTCCATTCCATTCCATTCCATTCCATTGAATTCCATTCCATTGAATTCCATTCCATTCCATTCCATTCCATTCCATTCCATTCCATTCCATTCCATTCCATTGAATTCCATTCCATTCCATTCCATTCCATTCCATTCCATTCCATTCCATTCCATTCCATTCAATTCCATTCTACTGGTGTCCATTCCATTCCATTCCATTCCATTCCATTCCATTCCATTCCATTCCTTTCCATTCCATTGCATTCCATTGCATTCCATTCCATTCCATTCAATTCCATTCCATTCCATTCCACTCCACTCCACTCCACTCCACTCCATTCCACTCCACTCCACTCCGGTACATTCCATTCCATTCCATTCCATTCCATTCCATTCCATTCCGTGCTTCTCGGGTACATTCCGTTCCGTTCCATTCCATTCCATTCCATTCCGTTCCAGTGCACTCTACTCCACTCCACTCCACTCCACTCCACTCCGGTACATTCCATTCCATTCCATTCCATTCCATTCCATTCCATTTCCATTCCCATTCCATTTCCATTCCCGTTCCATTTCCATTCCCGTTTCTTTTCCATTCCCGTTCCATTTCCATTACAGTTCCATTACCATTCCCGTTCCATTTCCATTCCCGTTCCGTTTCCGTTCCCGTTCCATTTCCGTTCTCGTTCCGTTTCCGTTCCCGTTCCATTTCCATTCCCGTTCCATTTCCGTTCCCGTTCCATTTCCATTCCCGTTCCATTTCCATTCCCTTTCCATTTCCATTTCATTCCATTCCATTCTGCTCGGGTACATTCCATTCCATTCCATTGCATTCTATTCCGTTCTGCTCCTGTCCATTCCATTCCATTCCATTCCGTTCCATTCCGTTCTACTCGGGTAGATTCCATTCCATTCCATTCCATTCCATTCCATTCCATTCCATTCCATTCCATTCAACTGGTGTCCATTCCATTCCATTCCATTCCATTCCATTCCATTCCATTCCATTCCATTGCATTCCATTCCATTACATTCCATTCCGTTCCGTTCTACTCGGTTACATTCCATTCAATTCCATTCCATTCCGTTCTACTCGGGTAGATTCCATTCCATTCCATTCCATTCCTTTCCATTCCATTGCATTCCATTGCATTGCATTGCACTCAATTCCATTCCATTCCATTCCATTCCATTCCATTCCATTCCATTCCATTCCATTCCGTTCCGTTCAACTCGGTTACATTCCATTCAATTACATTCCATTCCGTTCTACTCGGTTACATTCCATTCCATTCCATTCCATTCCATTCCATTCCATTCCATTCCATTGAATTCCATTCCATTCCATTCCATTCCATGGAATTCCGTTCCATTCCATTCCATTCCATTCCATTCCATTCCATTGCATTCCATTGCATTGCATTGCACTCAATTCCATTCCATTCCATTCCATTCCATTCCATTCCATTCCATTCCATTCCGTTCCGTTCTACTCGGTTACATTCCATTCAATTCCATTCCATTCCGTTCTACTCGGGTAGATTCCATTCCATTCCATTCCATTCCTTTCCATTCCATTGCATTCCATTGCATTGCATTGCACTCAATTCCATTCCATTCCATTCCATTCCATTCCATTCCATTCCATTCCATTCCGTTCCGTTCAACTCGGTTACATTCCATTCAATTACATTCCATTCCGTTCTACTCGGTTACATTCCATTCCATTCCATTCCATTCCATTCCATTCCAATCCATTCCATTCCATTCCATTCCGTTCTACTCGGGTACATTCCATTCCATTCCATTCCATTCCATTCCATTCCATTCCATTCCATTCCGTTCTACTTTGGTACATTCCATTCCATTCCATTCCATTCCATTCCATTACATTACATTCCATTCCATTCCATTCCATTCCGTTCTACTCAGGTTGATTCCATTCTATTCCATTCCATTCCATTCCATTCCATTCCATTCCATTCCATTCGATTCCATTCCATTCCATTCCATAGAATTCCATTCCATTCCATTCCATTCCATGGAATTCCATTCCATTCCATTCCATTCCATTCCATTCCATTCCATTCCATTCCATAGAATTCCATTCCGTTCCATTCCATTCCATTGAATTCCATTCCATTCCATTCCATTCCATTCCATTCCATTCCATCCCATTCCGTTCCATTCCATTCCATTCCATTCCATTCCATCCCATTCCATTCCATTCCGTTCTACTCGGGTTGATTCCATTCTATTCCATTCCATTCCATTCGATCCCATTTGATTCCATTCGATTCCATTCAATTCCATTCGATTCCATTCCATTCCACTCCATTCCATTCCATTGAATTCCATTCCATTCCATTCCATTCCATTCCATTCCATTCCATTCCATGGAATTCCATTCCATTCCATTCCATTCCATTCCATAGAATACCATTCCATTCCATTCCATTCCACTGAATTCCGTTCCATTCCATTCCATTCCGTTCCGTTCCGTTCCGTTCCGTTCCGTTCTGTTGCGTTCCGTTCCGTTCCGTTGTGTTCCGTTCCGTTCTAGTCGGGTTGATTCCATTCTATTCCATTCCATTCCAATCCATTCCATTCCATTCCATTGAATTCCATTCCATTCCATTCCATTCCATTCCATTCCATTCCATTCCATTCCATTCCATTGAATTCCATTCCATTCCATTCCATTCCATTCCATTCCATTGAATTCCATTCCATTCCATTCCATTCCATGGAATTCCGTTCCATTCCATTCCATTCCGTTCCGTTCCGTCCCGTTCCGTTCCGTTCCGTTCCGTTGCGTTCCGTTCCGTTCTACTCGGGTTGATTCCATTCTATTCCATTCCATTCCATTCGATTCCATTCGATTCCATTCGATTCCACTCCATTCCATTCCATAGAATTCCATTCCATTCCATTCCATTCCATTGAATTCCATTCCATTCCATTCCATTCCATAGAATTCCATTCCATTCCTTTCCATTCCATTCCATTGAATTCCATTCCATTCCATTCCATTCCATTCCATGCCATTCCATTCCATTCCATTCCATTCCATTCCATTCTACTGGTGTCCATTCCATTCCATTCCATTCCATTCCATTCCATTCCATTCCTTTCCATTCCATTGCATTCCATTCCATTCCATTCCATTCCATTCCATTCCATTCCATTCCATTCCATTCCACTCCACTCCACTCCACTCCACTCCATTCCACTCCACTCCACTCCGGTACATTCCATTCCATTCCATTCCATTCCATTCCATTCCATTCCGTGCTTCTCGGGTACATTCCGTTCCGTTCCATTCCATTCCATTCCGTTCCAGTGCACTCTACTCCACTCCACTCCACTCCACTCCACTCCGGTACATTCCATTCCATTCCATTCCATTCCATTCCATTCCATTCCATTTCCATTCCCATTCCATTTCCATTCCCGTTCCATTTCCATTCCCGTTTCTTTTCCATTCCCGTTCCATTTCCATTCCAGTTCCATTACCATTCCCGTTCCATTTCCATTCCCGATCCATTTCCATTCCCGTTCCTTTTCCATTCCCGTTCCATTTCCATTCCCGTTCCGTTACCATTCCCGTTCCATTTCCGTTCCCGTTCCGTTTCCGTTCCCGTTCCATTTCCGTTCTCGTTCCGTTTCCGTTCCCGTTCCATTTCCATTCCCGTTCCATTTCCGTTCCCGTTCCATTTCCATTCCCGTTCCATTTCCATTCCCTTTCCATTTCCATTTCATTAAATTCCGTTCTCCTCGGGTACATTCCATTCCATTCCATTGCATTCCATTCCGTTCTGCTCCTGTCCATTCCATTCCATTCCATTCCGTTCCATTCCGTTCTACTCGGGTAGATTCCATTCCATTCCATTCCATTCCATTCTATTCCATTCCATTCCATTCCATTCCATTCCATTCCATTCCATTCCATTGCATTCCATTGCATTGCATTGCACTCAATTCCATTCCATTCCATTCCATTCCATTCCATTCCATTCCATTCCATTCCGTTCCGTTCTACTCGGTTACATTCCATTCAATTCCATTCCATTCCGTTCTACTCGGGTAGATTCCATTCCATTCCATTCCATTCCTTTCCATTCCATTGCATTCCATTGCATTGCATTGCACTCAATTCCATTCCATTCCATTCCATTCCATTCCATTCCATTCCATTCCATTCCGTTCCGTTCAACTCGGTTACATTCCATTCAATTACATTCCATTCCGTTCTACTCGGTTACATTCCATTCCATTCCATTCCATTCCATTCCATTCCATTCCATTCCATTGAATTCCATTCCATTCCATTCCATTCCATGGAATTCCGTTCCATTCCATTCCATTCCATTCCATTCCATTCCATTGCATTCCATTGCATTGCATTGCACTCAATTCCATTCCATTCCATTCCATTCCATTCCATTCCATTCCATTCCATTCCGTTCCGTTCTACTCGGTTACATTCCATTCAATTCCATTCCGTTCCGTTCTACTCGGTTACATTCCATTCAATTCCATTCCATTCCGTTCTACTCGGGTAGATTCCATTCCATTCCATTCCATTCCTTTCCATTCCATTGCATTCCATTGCATTGCATTGCACTCAATTCCATTCCATTCCATTCCATTCCATTCCATTCCATTCCATTCCATTCCATTCCGTTCCGTTCAACTCGGTTACATTCCATTCAATTACATTCCATTCCGTTCTACTCGGTTACATTCCATTCCATTCCATTCCATTCCATTCCATTCCATTCCATTCCATTGAATTCCATTCCATTCCATTCCATTCCATGGAATTCCGTTCCATTCCATTCCATTCCATTGCATTCCATTGCATTGCATTGCACTCAATTCCATTCCATTCCATTCCATTCCATTCCATTGCATTCCATTGCATTGCATTGCACTCAATTCCATTCCATTCCATTCCATTCCATTCCATTCCATTCCATTCCATTCCGTTCCGTTCTACTCGGTTACATTCCATTCAATTCCATTCCATTCCGTTCTACTCGGGTAGATTCCATTCCATTCCATTCCATTCCTTTCCATTCCATTGAATTCCATTGCATTGCATTGCACTCAATTCCATTCCATTCCATTCCATTCCATTCCATTCCATTCCATTCCATTCCATTCCGTTCCGTTCAACTCGGTTACATTCCATTCAATTACATTCCATTCCGTTCTACTCGGTTACATTCCATTCCATTCCATTCCATTCCATTCCATTCCAATCCATTCCATTCCATTCCATTCCGTTCTACTCGGGTACATTCCATTCCATTCCATTCCATTCCATTCCATTCCATTCCATTCCGTTCTACTTTGGTACATTCCATTCCATTCCATTCCATTCCATTCCATTACATTACATTCCATTCCATTCCATTCCATTCCGTTCTACTCAGGTTGATTCCATTCTATTCCATTCCATTCCATTCCATTCCATTCCATTCCATTCCATTCGATTCCATTCCATTCCATTCCATAGAATTCCATTCCATTCCATTCCATTCCATGGAATTCCATTCCATTCCATTCCATTCCATTCCATTCCATTCCATTCCATTCCATAGAATTCCATTCCGTTCCATTCCATTCCATTGAATTCCATTCCATTCCATTCCATTCCATTCCATTCCATTCCATCCCATTCCGTTCCATTCCATTCCATTCCATTCCATTCCATCCCATTCCATTCCATTCCGTTCTACTCGGGTTGATTCCATTCTATTCCATTCCATTCCATTCGATCCCATTTGATTCCATTCGATTCCATTCAATTCCATTCGATTCCATTCCATTCCACTCCATTCCATTCCATTGAATTCCATTCCATTCCATTCCATTCCATTCCATTCCATTCCATTCCATGGAATTCCATTCCATTCCATTCCATTCCATTCCATAGAATACCATTCCATTCCATTCCATTCCACTGAATTCCGTTCCATTCCATTCCATTCCGTTCCGTTCCGTTCCGTTCCGTTCCGTTCTGTTGCGTTCCGTTCCGTTCCGTTGTGTTCCGTTCCGTTCTAGTCGGGTTGATTCCATTCTATTCCATTCCATTCCAATCCATTCCATTCCATTCCATTGAATTCCATTCCATTCCATTCCATTCCATTCCATTCCATTCCATTCCATTCCATTCCATTGAATTCCATTCCATTCCATTCCATTCCATTCCATTCCATTGAATTCCATTCCATTCCATTCCATTCCATGGAATTCCGTTCCATTCCATTCCATTCCGTTCCGTTCCGTCCCGTTCCGTTCCGTTCCGTTCCGTTGCGTTCCGTTCCGTTCTACTCGGGTTGATTCCATTCTATTCCATTCCATTCCATTCGATTCCATTCGATTCCATTCGATTCCACTCCATTCCATTCCATAGAATTCCATTCCATTCCATTCCATTCCATTGAATTCCATTCCATTCCATTCCATTCCATAGAATTCCATTCCATTCCTTTCCATTCCATTCCATTGAATTCCATTCCATTCCATTCCATTCCATTCCATGCCATTCCATTCCATTCCATTCCATTCCATTCCATTCTACTGGTGTCCATTCCATTCCATTCCATTCCATTCCATTCCATTCCATTCCTTTCCATTCCATTGCATTCCATTCCATTCCATTCCATTCCATTCCATTCCATTCCATTCCATTCCATTCCACTCCACTCCACTCCACTCCACTCCATTCCACTCCACTCCACTCCGGTACATTCCATTCCATTCCATTCCATTCCATTCCATTCCATTCCGTGCTTCTCGGGTACATTCCGTTCCGTTCCATTCCATTCCATTCCGTTCCAGTGCACTCTACTCCACTCCACTCCACTCCACTCCACTCCGGTACATTCCATTCCATTCCATTCCATTCCATTCCATTCCATTCCATTTCCATTCCCATTCCATTTCCATTCCCGTTCCATTTCCATTCCCGTTTCTTTTCCATTCCCGTTCCATTTCCATTCCAGTTCCATTACCATTCCCGTTCCATTTCCATTCCCGATCCATTTCCATTCCCGTTCCTTTTCCATTCCCGTTCCATTTCCATTCCCGTTCCGTTACCATTCCCGTTCCATTTCCGTTCCCGTTCCGTTTCCGTTCCCGTTCCATTTCCGTTCTCGTTCCGTTTCCGTTCCCGTTCCATTTCCATTCCCGTTCCATTTCCGTTCCCGTTCCATTTCCATTCCCGTTCCATTTCCATTCCCTTTCCATTTCCATTTCATTAAATTCCGTTCTCCTCGGGTACATTCCATTCCATTCCATTGCATTCCATTCCGTTCTGCTCCTGTCCATTCCATTCCATTCCATTCCGTTCCATTCCGTTCTACTCGGGTAGATTCCATTCCATTCCATTCCATTCCATTCCATTCCATTCCATTCCATTCCATTCCATTCCATTCTATTCCATTGAATTCCGTTCCATTCCATTCCATTCCGTTCCGTTCCGTTCCGTTCCGTTGCGTTCCGTTCCGTTCCGTTGTGTCCCGTTCCGTTCTACTCGGGTTGATTCCATTCTATTCCATTCCATTCCAATCCATTCCATTCCATTCCATTGAATTCCATTCCATTCCATTCCATTCCATTCCATTCCATTCCATTGAATTCCATTCCATTCCATTCCATTCCATTCCATTCCATTCCATTGAATTCCATTCCATTCCATTCCATTCCATTCCATTCCATTGAATTCCATTCCATTCCATTCCATTCCATGGAATTCCGTTCCATTCCATTCCATTCCGTTCCGTTCCGTCCCGTTCCGTTCCGTTCCGTTCCGTTGCGTTCCGTTCCGTTCTACTCGGGTTGATTCCATTTTATTCCATTCCATTCCATTCGATTCCATTCGATTACGTTCGATTCCACTCCATTCCATTCCATAGAATTCCATTCCATTCCATTCCATTCCATTGAATTCCATTCCATTCCATTCCATTCCATTGAATTCCATTCCATTGAATTCCATTCCATTCCATTCCATTCCATTCCATTCCATTCCATTCCATTCCATTCCATTGAATTCCATTCCATTCCATTCCATTCCATTCCATTCCATTCCATTCCATTCCATTCCATTCCATTCCATTCTACTGGTGTCCATTCCATTCCATTCCATTCCACTCCATTCCATTCCATTCCATTCCTTTCCATTCCATTGCATTCCATTGCA
Organism: Gorilla gorilla gorilla; assembly: GCF_029281585.2. Lineage (NCBI taxonomy): Eukaryota > Metazoa > Chordata > Mammalia > Primates > Hominidae > Gorilla > Gorilla gorilla. Next base: position 7,025,424 of record NC_073240.2, on the reverse strand, counting down.
TTCCATTCCATTCCATTCAATTCCATTCCATTCCATTCCACTCCACTCCACTCCACTCCACTCCACTCCACTCCACTCCACTCCACTCCGGTACATTCCATTCCATTCCATTCCATTCCATTCCATTCCATTCCGTGCTTCTCGGGTACATTCCGTTCCGTTCCATTCCATTCCATTCCATTCCGTTCCAGTGCACTCTACTCCACTCCACTCCACTCCACTCCACTCCGGTACATTCCATTCCATTCCATTCCATTCCATTCCATTCCATTTCCATTCCCATTCCATTTCCATTCCCGTTCCATTTCCATTCCCGTTTCTTTTCCATTCCCGTTCCATTTCCATTACAGTTCCATTACCATTCCCGTTCCATTTCCATTCCCGTTCCGTTTCCGTTCCCGTTCCATTTCCGTTCTCGTTCCGTTTCCGTTCCCGTTCCATTTCCATTCCCGTTCCATTTCCGTTCCCGTTCCATTTCCATTCCCGTTCCATTTCCATTCCCTTTCCATTTCCATTTCATTCCATTCCATTCTGCTCGGGTACATTCCATTCCATTCCATTGCATTCTATTCCGTTCTGCTCCTGTCCATTCCATTCCATTCCATTCCGTTCCATTCCGTTCTACTCGGGTAGATTCCATTCCATTCCATTCCATTCCATTCCATTCCATTCCATTCCATTCCATTCAACTGGTGTCCATTCCATTCCATTCCATTCCATTCCATTCCATTCCATTCCATTCCATTGCATTCCATTCCATTACATTCCATTCCGTTCCGTTCTACTCGGTTACATTCCATTCAATTCCATTCCATTCCGTTCTACTCGGGTAGATTCCATTCCATTCCATTCCATTCCTTTCCATTCCATTGCATTCCATTGCATTGCATTGCACTCAATTCCATTCCATTCCATTCCATTCCATTCCATTCCATTCCATTCCATTCCATTCCGTTCCGTTCAACTCGGTTACATTCCATTCAATTACATTCCATTCCGTTCTACTCGGTTACATTCCATTCCATTCCATTCCATTCCATTCCATTCCATTCCATTCCATTGAATTCCATTCCATTCCATTCCATTCCATGGAATTCCGTTCCATTCCATTCCATTCCGTTCCGTTCCGTCCCGTTCCGTTCCGTTCCGTTCCGTTGCGTTCCGTTCCGTTCTACTCGGGTTGATTCCATTCTATTCCATTCCATTCCATTCGATTCCATTCGATTCCATTCGATTCCACTCCATTCCATTCCATAGAATTCCATTCCATTCCATTCCATTCCATTGAATTCCATTCCATTCCATTCCATTCCATAGAATTCCATTCCATTCCTTTCCATTCCATTCCATTGAATTCCATTCCATTCCATTCCATTCCATTCCATGCCATTCCATTCCATTCCATTCCATTCCATTCCATTCTACTGGTGTCCATTCCATTCCATTCCATTCCATTCCATTCCATTCCATTCCTTTCCATTCCATTGCATTCCATTCCATTCCATTCCATTCCATTCCATTCCATTCCATTCCATTCCATTCCACTCCACTCCACTCCACTCCACTCCATTCCACTCCACTCCACTCCGGTACATTCCATTCCATTCCATTCCATTCCATTCCATTCCATTCCGTGCTTCTCGGGTACATTCCGTTCCGTTCCATTCCATTCCATTCCGTTCCAGTGCACTCTACTCCACTCCACTCCACTCCACTCCACTCCGGTACATTCCATTCCATTCCATTCCATTCCATTCCATTCCATTCCATTTCCATTCCCATTCCATTTCCATTCCCGTTCCATTTCCATTCCCGTTTCTTTTCCATTCCCGTTCCATTTCCATTCCAGTTCCATTACCATTCCCGTTCCATTTCCATTCCCGATCCATTTCCATTCCCGTTCCTTTTCCATTCCCGTTCCATTTCCATTCCCGTTCCGTTACCATTCCCGTTCCATTTCCGTTCCCGTTCCGTTTCCGTTCCCGTTCCATTTCCGTTCTCGTTCCGTTTCCGTTCCCGTTCCATTTCCATTCCCGTTCCATTTCCGTTCCCGTTCCATTTCCATTCCCGTTCCATTTCCATTCCCTTTCCATTTCCATTTCATTAAATTCCGTTCTCCTCGGGTACATTCCATTCCATTCCATTGCATTCCATTCCGTTCTGCTCCTGTCCATTCCATTCCATTCCATTCCGTTCCATTCCGTTCTACTCGGGTAGATTCCATTCCATTCCATTCCATTCCATTCCATTCCATTTCATTCCATTCCATTCCATTCCATTCCATTCCATTGAATTCCGTTCCATTCCATTCCATTCCGTTCCGTTCCGTTCCGTTCCGTTGCGTTCCGTTCCGTTCCGTTGTGTCCCGTTCCGTTCTACTCGGGTTGATTCCATTCTATTCCATTCCATTCCAATCCATTCCATTCCATTCCATTGAATTCCATTCCATTCCATTCCATTCCATTCCATTCCATTCCATTGAATTCCATTCCATTCCATTCCATTCCATTCCATTCCATTCCATTGAATTCCATTCCATTCCATTCCATTCCATTCCATTCCATTGAATTCCATTCCATTCCATTCCATTCCATGGAATTCCGTTCCATTCCATTCCATTCCGTTCCGTTCCGTCCCGTTCCGTTCCGTTCCGTTCCGTTGCGTTCCGTTCCGTTCTACTCGGGTTGATTCCATTTTATTCCATTCCATTCCATTCGATTCCATTCGATTACGTTCGATTCCACTCCATTCCATTCCATAGAATTCCATTCCATTCCATTCCATTCCATTGAATTCCATTCCATTCCATTCCATTCCATTGAATTCCATTCCATTCCATTCCATTCCATTGAATTCCATTCCATTGAATTCCATTCCATTCCATTCCATTCCATTCCATTCCATTCCATTCCATTCCATTCCATTCCATTCTACTGGTGTCCATTCCATTCCATTCCATTCCATTCCATTCCATTCCATTCCATTCCTTTCCATTCCATTGCATTCCATTGCATTCCATTCCATTCCATTCAATTCCATTCCATTCCATTCCACTCCACTCCACTCCACTCCACTCCATTCCACTCCACTCCACTCCGGTACATTCCATTCCATTCCATTCCATTCCATTCCATTCCATTCCGTGCTTCTCGGGTACATTCCGTTCCGTTCCATTCCATTCCATTCCATTCCGTTCCAGTGCACTCTACTCCACTCCACTCCACTCCACTCCACTCCGGTACATTCCATTCCATTCCATTCCATTCCATTCCATTCCATTTCCATTCCCATTCCATTTCCATTCCCGTTCCATTTCCATTCCCGTTTCTTTTCCATTCCCGTTCCATTTCCATTACAGTTCCATTTCCATTCCCGTTCCATTTCCATTCCCGTTCCGTTTCCGTTCCCGTTCCATTTCCGTTCTCGTTCCGTTTCCGTTCCCGTTCCATTTCCATTCCCGTTCCATTTCCGTTCCCGTTCCATTTCCATTCCCGTTCCATTTCCATTCCCTTTCCATTTCCATTTCATTCCATTCCATTCTGCTCGGGTACATTCCATTCCATTCCATTGCATTCTATTCCGTTCTGCTCCTGTCCATTCCATTCCATTCCATTCCGTTCCATTCCGTTCTACTCGGGTAGATTCCATTCCATTCCATTCCATTCCATTCCATTCCATTCCATTCCATTCCATTCAACTGGTGTCCATTCCATTCCATTCCATTCCATTCCATTCCATTCCATTCCATTCCATTCCATTCCATTCCATTCCATTGCATTCCATTCCATTACATTCCATTCCGTTCCGTTCTACTCGGTTACATTCCATTCAATTCCATTCCATTCCGTTCTACTCGGGTAGATTCCATTCCATTCCATTCCATTCCTTTCCATTCCATTGCATTCCATTGCATTGCATTGCACTCAATTCCATTCCATTCCATTCCATTCCATTCCATTCCATTCCATTCCATTCCATTCCGTTCCGTTCAACTCGGTTACATTCCATTCAATTACATTCCATTCCGTTCTACTCGGTTACATTCCATTCCATTCCATTCCATTCCATTCCATTCCAATCCATTCCATTCCATTCCATTCCGTTCTACTCGGGTACATTCCATTCCATTCCATTCCATTCCATTCCATTCCATTCCATTCCATTCCATTCCATTCCGTTCTACTTTGGTACATTCCATTCCATTCCATTCCATTCCATTCCATTCCATTACATTCCATTCCATTCCATTCCATTCCGTTCTACTCAGGTTGATTCCATTCTATTCCATTCCAATCCATTCCATTCCATTCCATTCCATTCCATTCGATTCCATTCCATTCCATTCCATAGAATTCCATTCCATTCCATTCCATTCCATGGAATTCCATTCCATTCCATTCCATTCCATTCCATTCCATTCCATAGAATTCCATTCCGTTCCATTCCATTCCATTGAATTCCATTCCATTCCATTCCATTCCATTCCATTCCATCCCATTCCGTTCCATTCCATTCCATTCCATTCCATTCCATCCCATTCCATTCCATTCCGTTCTACTCGGGTTGATTCCATTCTATTCCATTCCATTCCATTCGATCCCATTTGATTCCATTCGATTCCATTCAATTCCATTCGATTCCATTCCATTCCACTCCATTCCATTCCATTGAATTCCATTCCATTCCATTCCATTCCATTCCATTCCATTCCATGGAATTCCATTCCATTCCATTCCATTCCATTCCATTCCATAGAATACCATTCCATTCCATTCCATTCCACTGAATTCCGTTCCATTCCATTCCATTCCGTTCCGTTCCGTTCCGTTCCGTTCCGTTCTGTTGCGTTCCGTTCCGTTCCGTTGTGTTCCGTTCCGTTCTAGTCGGGTTGATTCCATTCTATTCCATTCCATTCCAATCCATTCCATTCCATTCCATTGAATTCCATTCCATTCCATTCCATTCCATTCCATTCCATTCCATTCCATTCCATTGAATTCCATTCCATTCCATTCCATTCCATTCCATTCCATTCCATTGAATTCCATTCCATTCCATTCCATTCCATGGAATTCCGTTCCATTCCATTCCATTCCGTTCCGTTCCGTCCCGTTCCGTTCCGTTCCGTTCCGTTGCGTTCCGTTCCGTTCTACTCGGGTTGATTCCATTCTATTCCATTCCATTCCATTCGATTCCATTCGATTCCATTCGATTCCACTCCATTCCATTCCATAGAATTCCATTCCATTCCATTCCATTCCATTGAATTCCATTCCATTCCATTCCATTCCATAGAATTCCATTCCATTCCATTCCATTCCATTGAATTCCATTCCATTCCATTCCATTCCATTCCATTCCATTCCATTCCATTCCATTCCATTCCATTCCATTCTACTGGGGTCCATTCCATTCCATTCCATTCCATTCCATTCCATTCCATTCCTTTCCATTCCATTGCATTCCATTCCATTCCATTCCATTCCATTCCATTCCATTCCATTCCATTCCATTCCACTCCACTCCACTGCACTCCACTCCATTCCACTCCACTCCACTCCGGTACATTCCATTCCATTCCATTCCATTCCATTCCATTCCATTCCGTGCTTCTCGGGTACATTCCGTTCCGTTCCATTCCATTCCATTCCGTTCCAGTGCACTCTACTCCACTCCACTCCACTCCACTCCACTCCGGTACATTCCATTCCATTCCATTCCATTCCATTCCATTCCATTCCATTTCCATTCCCATTCCATTTCCATTCCCGTTCCATTTCCATTCCCGTTTCTTTTCCATTCCCGTTCCATTTCCATTCCAGTTCCATTACCATTCCCGTTCCATTTCCATTCCCGATCCATTTCCATTCCCGTTCCTTTTCCATTCCCGTTCCATTTCCATTCCCGTTCCGTTACCATTCCCGTTCCATTTCCGTTCCCGTTCCGTTTCCGTTCCCGTTCCATTTCCGTTCTCGTTCCGTTTCCGTTCCCGTTCCATTTCCATTCCCGTTCCATTTCCGTTCCCGTTCCATTTCCATTCCCGTTCCATTTCCATTCCCTTTCCATTTCCATTTCATTAAATTCCGTTCTGCTCGGGTACATTCCATTCCATTCCATTGCATTCCATTCCGTTCTGCTCCTGTCCATTCCATTCCATTCCATTCCGTTCCATTCCGTTCTACTCGGGTAGATTCCATTCCATTCCATTCCATTCCATTCCATTCCATTCCATTCCATTCCATTCCATTCGATTCCATTGAATTCCGTTCCATTCCATTCCATTCCGTTCCGTTCCGTTCCGTTCCATTGCGTTCCGTTCCGTTCCGTTGTGTTCCGTTCCGTTCTACTCGGGTTGATTCCATTCTATTCCATTCCATTCCAATCCATTCCATTCCATTCCATTGAATTCCATTCCATTCCATTCCATTCCATTCCATTCCATTCCATTGAATTCTTTCCATTCCATTCCATTCCATTCCATTCCATTCCATTGAATTCCATTCCATTCCATTCCATTCCATTCCATTCCATTGAATTCCATTCCATTCCATTCCATTCCATGGAATTCCGTTCCATTCCATTCCATTCCGTTCCGTTCCGTCCCGTTCCGTTCCGTTCCGTTCCGTTGCGTTCCGTTCCGTTCTACTCGGGTTGATTCCATTTTATTCCATTCCATTCCATTCGATTCCATTCGATTCCGTTCGATTCCACTCCATTCCATTCCATAGAATTCCATTCCATTCCATTCCATTCCATTGAATTCCATTCCATTCCATTCCATTCCATTGAATTCCATTCCATTCCATTCCATTCCATTGAATTCCATTCCATTCCATTCCATTCCATTCCATTCCATTCCATTCCATTCCATTCCATTCCATTCCATTCCATTCTACTGGTGTCCATTCCATTCCATTCCATTCCATTCCATTCCATTCCGTTCCATTCCTTTCCATTCCATTGCATTCCATTGCATTCCATTCCATTTCATTCCATTCCATTCCATTCCATTCCATTCCATTCCACTCCACTCCACTCTACTCCACTCCATTCCACTCCACTCCACTCCGGTACATTCCATTCCATTCCATTCCATTCCGTGCTTCTCTGGTACATTCCGTTCCGTTCCATTCCATTCCATTCCATTCCATTCCGTTCCAGTGCACTCTACTCCACTCCACTCCACTCCACTCCACTCCGGTACATTCCATTCCATTCCATTCCATTCCATTGAATTCCGTTCCTTTCCATTCCATTCCATTCCGTTCCGTGCTTCTCGGGTACATTCCGTTCCGTTCCATTCCATTCCATTCCATTCCATTCCGTTCCAGTGCACTCTACTCCACTCCACTCCACTCCACTCCACTCCGGTACATTCCATTCCATTCCATTCCATTCCATTTCCATTCCCATTCCATTTCCATTCCCGTTCCATTTCCATTCCCGTTTCTTTTCCATTCCCGTTCCATTTCCATTCCAGTTCCATTACCATTCCCGTTCCATTTCCATTCCCGATCCATTTCCATTCCCGTTCCTTTTCCATTCCCGTTCCATTTCCATTCCCGTTCCGTTACCATTCCCGTTCCATTTCCGTTCCCGTTCCGTTTCCGTTCCCGTTCCATTTCCGTTCTCGTTCCGTTTCCGTTCCCGTTCCATTTCCATTCCCGTTCCATTTCCGTTCCCGTTCCATTTCCATTCCCGTTCCATTTCCATTCCCTTTCCATTTCCATTTCATTCCATTCCATTCTGCTCGGGTACATTCCATTCCATTCCATTGCATTCTATTCCGTTCTGCTCCTGTCCATTCCATTCCATTCCATTCCGTTCCATTCCGTTCTACTCGGGTAGATTCCATTCCATTCCATTCCATTCCATTCCATTCCATTCCATTCCATTCCATTCAACTGGTGTCCATTCCATTCCATTCCATTCCATTCCATTCCATTCCATTCCATTCCATTCCATTGCATTCCATTCCATTCCATTCCATTCCGTTCCGTTCTACTCGGTTACATTCCATTCAATTCCATTCCATTCCGTTCTACTCGGGTAGATTCCATTCCATTCCATTCCATTCCTTTCCATTCCATTGCATTCCATTGCATTGCATTGCACTCAATTCCATTCCATTCCATTCCATTCCATTCCATTCCATTCCATTCCATTCCGTTCCGTTCAACTCGGTTACATTCCATTCAATTACATTCCATTCCGTTCTACTCGGTTACATTCCATTCCATTCCATTCCATTCCATTCCATTCCATTCCAATCCATTCCATTCCATTCCATTCCGTTCTACTCGGGTACATTCCATTCCATTCCATTCCATTCCATTCCATTCCATTCCATTCCATTCCATTCCATTCCATTCCATTCCATTCCGTTCTACTTTGGTACATTCCATTCCATTCCATTCCATTCCATTCCATTCCATTACATTCCATTCCATTCCATTCCATTCCGTTCTACTCAGGTTGATTCCATTCTATTCCATTCCATTCCATTCCATTCCATTCCATTCCATTCCATTCGATTCCATTCCATTCCATTCCATAGAATTCCATTCCATTCCATTCCATTCCATGGAATTCCATTCCATTCCATTCCATTCCATTCCATTCCATTCCATTCCATTCCATTCCATAGAATTCCATTCCGTTCCATTCCATTCCATTGAATTCCATTCCATTCCATTCCATTCCATTCCATTCCATCCCGTTCCGTTCCATTCCATTCCATTCCATTCCATTCCATCCCATTCCATTCCATTCCGTTCTACTCGGGTTGATTCCATTCTATTCCATTCCATTCCATTCGATCCCATTTGATTCCATTCGATTCCATTCAATTCCATTCGATTCCATTCCATTCCACTCCATTCCATTCCATTGAATTCCATTCCATTCCATTCCATTCCATTCCATTCCATTCCATGGAATTCCATTCCATTCCATTCCATTCCATTCCATAGAATACCATTCCATTCCATTCCATTCCACTGAATTCCGTTCCATTCCATTCCATTCCGTTCCGTTCCGTTCCGTTCCGTTCCGTTCTGTTGTGTTCCGTTCCGTTCCGTTGTGTTCCGTTCCGTTCTACTCGGGTTGATTCCATTCTATTTCATTCCATTCCAATCCATTCCATTCCATTCCATTGAATTCCATTCCATTCCATTCCATTCCATTCCATTCCATTCCATTCCATTCCATTCCATTGAATTCCATTCCATTCCATTCCATTCCATTCCATTCCATTGAATTCCATTCCATTCCATTCCATTCCATGGAATTCCGTTCCATTCCATTCCATTCCGTTCCGTTCCGTCCCGTTCCGTTCCGTTCCGTTCCGTTGCGTTCCGTTCCGTTCTACTCGGGTTGATTCCATTCTATTCCATTCCATTCCATTCGATTCCATTCGATTCCATTCGATTCCACTCCATTCCATTCCATAGAATTCCATTCCATTCCATTCCATTCCATTGAATTCCATTCCATTCCATTCCATTCCATAGAATTCCATTCCATTCCATTCCATTCCATTGAATTCCATTCCATTCCATTCCATTCCATTCCATTCCATTCCATTCCATTCCATTCCATTCCATTCTACTGGTGTCCATTCCATTCCATTCCATTCCATTCCATTCCATTCCTTTCCATTCCATTGCATTCCATTCCATTCCATTCCATTCCATTCCATTCCATTCCATTCCATTCCATTCCATTCCACTCCACTCCACTCCACTCCACTCCATTCCACTCCACTCCACTCCGGTACATTCCATTCCATTCCATTCCATTCCATTCCATTCCATTCCATTCCATTCCGTGCTTCTCGGGTACATTCCGTTCCGTTCCATTCCATTCCATTCCGTTCCAGTGCACTCTACTCCACTCCACTCCACTCCACTCCACTCCGGTACATTCCATTCCATTCCATTCCATTCCATTCCATTCCATTCCATTTCCATTCCCATTCCATTTCCATTCCCGTTCCATTTCCATTCCCGTTTCTTTTCCATTCCCGTTCCATTTCCATTCCAGTTCCATTACCATTCCCGTTCCATTTCCATTCCCGATCCATTTCCATTCCCGTTCCTTTTCCATTCCCGTTCCATTTCCATTCCCGTTCCGTTACCATTCCCGTTCCATTTCCGTTCCCGTTCCGTTTCCGTTCCCGTTCCATTTCCGTTCTCGTTCCGTTTCCGTTCCCGTTCCATTTCCATTCCCGTTCCATTTCCGTTCCCGTTCCATTTCCATTCCCGTTCCATTTCCATTCCCTTTCCATTTCCATTTCATTAAATTCCGTTCTCCTCGGGTACATTCCATTCCATTCCATTGCATTCCATTCCGTTCTGCTCCTGTCCATTCCATTCCATTCCATTCCGTTCCATTCCGTTCTACTCGGGTAGATTCCATTCCATTCCATTCCATTCCATTCCATTCCATTCCATTCCATTCCATTCCATTCCATTCCATTCCATTGAATTCCGTTCCATTCCATTCCATTCCGTTCCGTTCCGTTCCGTTCCGTTGCGTTCCGTTCCGTTCCGTTGTGTCCCGTTCCGTTCTACTCGGGTTGATTCCATTCTATTCCATTCCATTCCAATCCATTCCATTCCATTCCATTGAATTCCATTCCATTCCATTCCATTCCATTCCATTGAATTCCATTCCATTCCATTCCATTCCATTCCATTCCATTCCATTGAATTCCATTCCATTCCATTCCATTCCATTCCATTCCATTGAATTCCATTCCATTCCATTCCATTCCATGGAATTCCGTTCCATTCCATTCCATTCCGTTCCGTTCCGTCCCGTTCCGTTCCGTTCCGTTCCGTTGCGTTCCGTTCCGTTCTACTCGGGTTGATTCCATTTTATTCCATTCCATTCCATTCGATTCCATTCGATTCCGTTCGATTCCACTCCATTCCATTCCATAGAATTCCATTCCATTCCATTCCATTCCATTGAATTCCATTCCATTCCATTCCATTCCATTGAATTCCATTCCATTCCATTCCATTCCATTGAATTCCATTCCATTCCATTCCATTCCATTCCATTCCATTCCATTCCATTCCATTCTACTGGTGTCCATTCCATTCCATTCCATTCCATTCCATTCCATTCCATTCCGTTCCATTCCTTTCCATTCCATTGCATTCCATTGCATTCCATTCCATTCCATTCCATTCCATTCCACTCCACTCCACTCTACTCCACTCCATTCCACTCCACTCCACTCCGGTACATTCCATTCCATTCCATTCCATTCCGTGCTTCTCGGGTACATTCCGTTCCGTTCCATTCCATTCCATTCCATTCCATTCCATTCCGTTCCAGTGCACTCTACTCCACTGAACTCCACTCCACTCCACTACGGTACATTCCATTCCATTCCATTCCATTCCATTCCATTCCATTTCCATTCCCATTCCATTTCCATTCCCGTTCCATTTCCATTCCCGTTTCTTTTCCATTCCCGTTCCATTTCCATTCCAGTTCCATTACCATTCCCGTTCCATTTCCATTCCCGATCCATTTCCATTCCCGTTCCATTTCCATTCCCGTTCCATTTCCATTCCCGTTCCGTTACCTTTCCCGTTCCATTTCCGTTCCCGTTCCGTTTCCGTTCCCGTTCCATTTCCGTTCTCGTTCCGTTTCCGTTCCCGTTCCATTTCCATTCCCGTTCCATTTCCGTTCCCGTTCCATTTCCATTCCCGTTCCATTTCCATTCCCTTTCCATTTCCATTTCATTCCATTCCGTTCTGCTCGGGTACATTCCATTCCATTCCATTGCATTCCATTCCGTTCTGCTCCTGTCCATTCCATTCCATTCCATTCCGTTCCATTCCGTTCTACTCGGGTAGATTCCATTCCATTCCATTCCATTCCATTCCATTCCATTCCATTCCATTCCATTCTACTGGTGTCCATTCCATTCCATTCCATTCCATTCCATTGCATTCCATTCCATTCCATTCCATTCCGTTCCGTTCTACTCGGTTACATTCCATTCAATTCCATTCCATTCCGTTCTACTCGGGTAGATTCCATTCCATTCCATTCCATTCCTTTCCATTCAATTGCATTCCATTGCATTGCATTGCACTCAGTTCCATTCCATTCCATTCCATTCCATTCCATTCCATTCCATTCCATTCCATTCGATTCCATTCCATTCCATTCCATAGAATTCCATTCCATTCCATTCCATTCCATGGAATTCCATTCCATTCCATTCCATTCCATTCCATTCCATTCCATTCCATTCCATAGAATTCCATTCCGTTCCATTCCATTCCATTGAATTCCATTCCATTCCATTCCATTCCATTCCATTCCATCCCATTCCGTTCCATTCCATTCCATTCCATTCCATTCCATCCCATTCCATTCCATTCCGTTCTACTCGGGTTGATTCCATTCTATTCCATTCCATTCCATTCGATCCCATTTGATTCCATTCGATTCCATTCAATTCCATTCGATTCCATTCCATTCCACTCCATTCCATTCCATTGAATTCCATTCCATTCCATTCCATTCCATTCCATTCCATTCCATGGAATTCCATTCCATTCCATTCCATTCCATTCCATAGAATACCATTCCATTCCATTCCATTCCACTGAATTCCGTTCCATTCCATTCCATTCCGTTCCGTTCCGTTCCGTTCCGTTCCGTTCTGTTGCGTTCCGTTCCGTTCCGTTGTGTTCCGTTCCGTTCTACTCGGGTTGATTCCATTCTATTTCATTCCATTCCAATCCATTCCATTCCATTCCATTGAATTCCATTCCATTCCATTCCATTCCATTCCATTCCATTCCATTCCATTCCATTCCATTGAATTCCATTCCATTCCATTCCATTCCATTCCATTCCATTGAATTCCATTCCATTCCATTCCATTCCATGGAATTCCGTTCCATTCCATTCCATTCCGTTCCGTTCCGTCCCGTTCCGTTCCGTTCCGTTCCGTTGCGTTCCGTTCCGTTCTACTCGGGTTGATTCCATTCTATTCCATTCCATTCCATTCGATTCCATTCGATTCCATTCGATTCCACTCCATTCCATTCCATAGAATTCCATTCCATTCCATTCCATTCCATTGAATTCCATTCCATTCCATTCCATTCCATAGAATTCCATTCCATTCCATTCCATTCCATTGAATTCCATTCCATTCCATTCCATTCCATTCCATTCCATTCCATTCCATTCCATTCCATTCCATTCCATTCCATTCTACTGGTGTCCATTCCATTCCATTCCATTCCATTCCATTCCATTCCATTCCTTTCCATTCCATTGCATTCCATTCCATTCCATTCCATTCCATTCCATTCCATTCCATTCCATTCCATTCCATTCCACTCCACTCCACTCCACTCCACTCCATTCCACTCCACTCCACTCCGGTACATTCCATTCCATTCCATTCCATTCCATTCCATTCCATTCCATTCCATTCCGTGCTTCTCGGGTACATTCCGTTCCGTTCCATTCCATTCCATTCCGTTCCAGTGCACTCTACTCCACTCCACTCCACTCCACTCCACTCCGGTACATTCCATTCCATTCCATTCCATTCCATTCCATTCCATTCCATTTCCATTCCCATTCCATTTCCATTCCCGTTCCATTTCCATTCCCGTTTCTTTTCCATTCCCGTTCCATTTCCATTCCAGTTCCATTACCATTCCCGTTCCATTTCCATTCCCGATCCATTTCCATTCCCGTTCCTTTTCCATTCCCGTTCCATTTCCATTCCCGTTCCGTTACCATTCCCGTTCCATTTCCGTTCCCGTTCCGTTTCCGTTCCCGTTCCATTTCCGTTCTCGTTCCGTTTCCGTTCCCGTTCCATTTCCATTCCCGTTCCATTTCCGTTCCCGTTCCATTTCCATTCCCGTTCCATTTCCATTCCCTTTCCATTTCCATTTCATTAAATTCCGTTCTCCTCGGGTACATTCCATTCCATTCCATTGCATTCCATTCCGTTCTGCTCCTGTCCATTCCATTCCATTCCATTCCGTTCCATTCCGTTCTACTCGGGTAGATTCCATTCCATTCCATTCCATTCCATTCCATTCCATTCCATTCCATTCCATTCCATTCCATTCCATTGAATTCCGTTCCATTCCATTCCATTCCGTTCCGTTCCGTTCCGTTCCGTTGCGTTCCGTTCCGTTCCGTTGTGTCCCGTTCCGTTCTACTCGGGTTGATTCCATTCTATTCCATTCCATTCCAATCCATTCCATTCCATTCCATTGAATTCCATTCCATTCCATTCCATTCCATTCCATTCCATTCCATTGAATTCCATTCCATTCCATTCCATTCCATTCCATTCCATTCCATTGAATTCCATTCCATTCCATTCCATTCCATTCCATTCCATTGAATTCCATTCCATTCCATTCCATTCCATGGAATTCCGTTCCATTCCATTCCATTCCGTTCCGTTCCGTCCCGTTCCGTTCCGTTCCGTTCCGTTGCGTTCCGTTCCGTTCTACTCGGGTTGATTCCATTTTATTCCATTCCATTCCATTCGATTCCATTCGATTCCGTTCGATTCCACTCCATTCCATTCCATAGAATTCCATTCCATTCCATTCCATTCCATTGAATTCCATTCCATTCCATTCCATTCCATTGAATTCCATTCCATTCCATTCCATTCCATTGAATTCCATTCCATTCCATTCCATTCCATTCCATTCCATTCCATTCCATTCCATTCCATTCTACTGGTGTCCATTCCATTCCATTCCATTCCATTCCATTCCATTCCATTCCGTTCCATTCCTTTCCATTCCATTGCATTCCATTGCATTCCATTCCATTCCATTCCATTCCATTCCACTCCACTCCACTCTACTCCACTCCATTCCACTCCACTCCACTCCGGTACATTCCATTCCATTCCATTCCATTCCGTGCTTCTCGGGTACATTCCGTTCCGTTCCATTCCATTCCATTCCATTCCATTCCATTCCGTTCCAGTGCACTCTACTCCACTGAACTCCACTCCACTCCACTACGGTACATTCCATTCCATTCCATTCCATTCCATTCCATTCCATTTCCATTCCCATTCCATTTCCATTCCCGTTCCATTTCCATTCCCGTTTCTTTTCCATTCCCGTTCCATTTCCATTCCAGTTCCATTACCATTCCCGTTCCATTTCCATTCCCGATCCATTTCCATTCCCGTTCCATTTCCATTCCCGTTCCATTTCCATTCCCGTTCCGTTACCATTCCCGTTCCATTTCCGTTCCCGTTCCGTTTCCGTTCCCGTTCCATTTCCGTTCTCGTTCCGTTTCCGTTCCCGTTCCATTTCCATTCCCGTTCCATTTCCGTTCCCGTTCCATTTCCATTCCCGTTCCATTTCCATTCCCTTTCCATTTCCATTTCATTCCATTCCGTTCTGCTCGGGTACATTCCATTCCATTCCATTGCATTCCATTCCGTTCTGCTCCTGTCCATTCCATTCCATTCCATTCCGTTCCATTCCGTTCTACTCGGGTAGATTCCATTCCATTCCATTCCATTCCATTCCATTCCATTCCATTCCATTCCATTCTACTGGTGTCCATTCCATTCCATTCCATTCCATTCCATTGCATTCCATTCCATTCCATTCCATTCCGTTCCGTTCTACTCGGTTACATTCCATTCAATTCCATTCCATTCCGTTCTACTCGGGTAGATTCCATTCCATTCCATTCCATTCCTTTCCATTCAATTGCATTCCATTGCATTGCATTGCACTCAGTTCCATTCCATTCCATTCCATTCCATTCCATTCCATTCCATTCCATTCCATTCCGTTCCGTTCAACTCGGTTACATTCCATTCAATTACATTCCATTCCGTTCTACTCGGTTACATTCCATTCCATTCCATTCCATTCCATTCCAATCCATTCCATTCCATTCCATTCCGTTCTACTCGTGTACATTCCATTCCTTTCCATTCCATTCCATTCCATTCTATTCCATTCCATTCCATTCCATTCCATTCCGTTCTACTTTGGTACATTCCATTCCATTCCATTCCATTCCATTCTATTCCATTCCATTCCATTCCATTCCATTCCGTTCTACTCAGGTTGATTCCATTCTATTCCATTCCATTCCATTCCATTCCATTCCATTCCATTCCATTCCATTCCATTCCATTCCATTGAATTCCATTCCATTCCATTCCATTCCATTGAATTCCATTCCATTCCATTCCATTCCATGGAATTCCATTCCATTCCATTCCATTCCATTCCATTCCATTCCATTCCATTGAATTCCATTCCGTTCCATTCCATTCCATTGAATTCCATTCCATTCCATTCCATTCCATTCCATTCCATTCCATTGAATTCCATTCCATTCCATGGAATTCCGTTCCATTCCATTCCATTCCGTTCCGTTCCGTCCCGTTCCGTTCCGTTCCGTTCCGTTGCGTTCCGTTCCGTTCTACTCGGGTTGATTCCATTCTATTCCATTCCATTCCATTCGATTCCATTCGATTCCATTCGATTCCACTCCATTCCATTCCATAGAATTCCATTCCATTAAATTCCATTCCATTGAATTCCATTCCATTCCATTCCATTCCATTGAATTCCATTCCATTCCATTCCATTCCATTGAATTCCATTCCATTCCATTCCATTCCATTCCATTCCATTCCATTCCATTCCATTCTACTGGTGTCCATTCCATTCCATTCCATTCCATTCCATTCCATTCCATTCCATTCCTTTCCATTCCATTGCATTCCATTGCATTCCATTCCATTCCATTCCATTCCATTCCATTCCATTCCACTCCACTCCACTCCACTCCACTCCATTCCACTCCACTAAACTCCGGTACATTCCATTCCATTCCATTCCATTCCATTCCATTCCATTCCGTGCTTCTCGGGTACATTCCGTTCCGTTCCATTCCATTCCATTCCATTCCATTCCGTTCCAGTGCACTCTACTGCACTCCACTCCACTCCACTCCGGTACATTCCATTCCATTCCATTCCATTCCATTCCATTCCATTTCCATTCCCATTCCATTTCCATTCCCGTTCCATTTCCATTCCCGTTTCTTTTCCATTCCCGTTCCATTTCCATTACAGTTCCATTACCATTCCCGTTCCATTTCCATTCCCGATCCATTTCCATTCCCGTTCCATTTCCATTCCCGTTCCATTTCCATTCCCGTTCCGTTACCATTCCCGTTCCATTTCCGTTCCCTTTCCGTTTCCGTTCCCGTTCCATTTCCGTTCTCGTTCCGTTTCCGTTCCCGTTCCATTTCCATTCCCGTTCCATTTCCGTTCCCGTTCCATTTCCATTCCCGTTCCATTTCCATTCCCTTTCCATTTCCATTTCATTCCATTCCATTCTGCTCGGGTACATTCCATTCCATTCCATTGCATTCTATTCCGTTCTGCTCCTGTCCATTCCATTCCATTCCATTCCGTTCCATTCCGTTCTACTCGGGTAGATTCCATTCCATTCCATTCCATTCCATTCCATTCCATTCCATTCCATTCCATTCCATTCCATTCAACTGGTGTCCATTCCATTCCATTCCATTCCATTCCATTCCATTCCATTCCACTCCATTGCATTCCATTCCATTCCATTCCATTCCGTTCCGTTCTACTCGGTTACATTCCATTCAATTCCATTCCATTCCGTTCTACTCGGGTAGATTCCATTCCATTCCATTCCATTCCTTTCCATTCCATTGCATTCCATTGCATTGCATTGCACTCAATTCCATTCCATTCCATTCCATTCCATTCCATTCCATTCCATTCCATTCCGTTCCGTTCAACTCGGTTACATTCCATTCAATTACATTCCATTCCGTTCTACTCGGTTACATTCCATTCCATTCCATTCCATTCCATTCCATTCCAATCCATTCCATTCCATTCCATTCCGTTCTACTCGGGTACATTCCATTCCATTCCATTCCATTCCATTCCATTCCATTCCATTCCGTTCTACTTTGGTACATTCCATTCCATTCCATTCCATTCCATTCCATTCCATTCCATTCCATTCCATTCCATTCCGTTCTACTCGGGTTGATTCCATTCTATTCCATTCCATTCCATTCCATTCCATTCCATTCCATTCCATTCCATTCCATTCCATTCCATGGAATTCCATTCCATTCCATTCCATTCCATTCCATTCCTTTCCATTGAATTCCATTAAGTTCCATTGCATTCCATTCCATTGAATTCCATTCCGTTCCATTCCATTCCATTGAATTCCATTCCATTCCATTCCATTCCATTCCATTCCATTCCATTCCATTGAATTCCATTCCATTCCATTCCATTCCATTCCATTCCATTCCATTCCATTCCATCCCATTCCATTCCATTCCATTCCATTCCGTTCTACTCGGGTTGATTCCATTCTATTCCATTCCATTCCATTCGATCCCATTTGATTCCATTCGATTCCATTCAATTCCATTCGATTCCATTCCATTCCACTCCATTCCATTCCATTGAATTCCATTCCATTCCATTCCATTCCATTCCATTCCATTCCATTCCATTCCATTCCATTCCATTCCATTGAATTCCATTCCATTCCATTCCGTTCCATTCCATTCCATTCCATTCTACTGGTGTCCATTCCATTCCATTCCATTCCATTCCATTCCATTCCATTCCATTCCTTTCCATTCCATTGCATTCCATTGCATTCCATTCCATTCCATTCCATTCCATTCCATTCCATTCCATTCCACTCCACTCCACTCCACTCCATTCCACTCCACTCCACTCCGGTACATTCCATTCTATTCCATTCCATTCCATACCATTCCATTCCTTTCCATTCCATTCCATTCCATTCCATTCCATTCCATTCCATTCCGTGCTTCTCGGGTACATTCCGTTCCGTTCCATTCCATTCCATTCCATTCCATTCCGTTCCAGTGCACTCTACTGCACTCCACTCCACTCCACTCCACTCCGGTACATTCCATTCCATTCCATTCCATTCCATTCCATTTCCATTCCCATTCCATTTCCATTCCCGTTCCATTTCCATTCCCGTTTCTTTTCCATTCCCGTTCCATTTCCATTCCAGTTCCATTACCATTCCCGTTCCATTTCCATTCCCGATCCATTTCCATTCCCGTTCCATTTCCATTCCCGTTCCATTTCCATTCCCGTTCCATTACCATTCCCGTTCCATTTCCGTTCCCGTTCCGTTTCCGTTCCCGTTCCATTTCCGTTCTCGTTCCGTTTCCGTTCCCGTTCCATTTCCATTCCCGTTCCATTTCCGTTCCCGTTCCATTTCCATTCCCGTTCCATTTCCATTCCCTTTCCATTTCCATTTCATTCCATTCCGTTCTGCTCGGGTACATTCCATTCCATTCCATTGCATTCCATTCCGTTCTGCTCCTGTCCATTCCATTCCATTCCAATCCGTTCCATTCCGTTCTACTCGGGTAGATTCCATTCCATTCCATTCCATTCCATTCCATTCCATTCCATTCCATTCCATTCTACTGGTGTCCATTCCATTCCATTCCATTCCATTCCATTCCATTCCATTGCATTCCATTCCATTGCATTCCATTCCGTTCCGTTCTACTCGGTTACATTCCATTCAATTCCATTCCATTCCGTTCTACTCGGGTAGATTCCATTCCATTCCATTCCATTCCTTTCCATTCCATTGCATTCCATTGCATTGCATTGCACTCAATTCCATTCCATTCCATTCCATTCCATTCCATTCCATTCCATTCCATTCCATTCCGTTCCGTTCAACTCGGTTACATTCCATTCAATTACATTCCATTCCGTTCTACTCGGTTACATTCCATTCCATTCCATTCCATTCCATTCCAATCCATTCCATTCCATTCCATTCCGTTCTACTCGGGTACATTCCGTTCCATTCCATTCCATTCCATTCCATTCCATTCCTTTCCGTTCTACTTTGGTACATTCCATTCCATTCCATTCCATTCCATTCCATTCCATTCCATTCCATTCCATTCCATTCCATTCCATTCCATTCCATTCCATTCCGTTCTACTCAGGTTGATTCCATTCTATTCCATTCCATTCCATTCCATTCCATTCCATTCCATTCGATACCATTCCATTCCATTCCATTGAATTCCATTCCATTCCATTCCATTCCATGGAATTCCATTCCATTCCATTCCATTCCATTCCATTCGATTCCATTCCATTCCATTCCATTCCATTCCATTCCTTTCCATTCCATTGAATTCCATTCTATTCCATTCCATTCCATTCCATTGAATTCCATTCCGTTCCATTCCATTCCATAGAATTCCATTCCATTCCATTCCATTCCATTCCATTCCATTCCATTCCATTGAATTCCATTCCATTCCATTCCATTCCATTCCATTGAATTCCATTCCATTCCATTCCATTCCATTCCATTCCATTCCATCCCATTCCATTCCATTCCATTCCATTCCGTTCTACTCGGGTTGATTCCATTCTATTGCATTCCATTCCATTCGATCCCATTTGATTCCATTCGATTCCATTCCATTCCATTCGATTCCATTCCATTCCACTCCATTCCATTCCATTGAATTCCATTCCATTCCATTCCATTCCATTCCATTCCATTCCATGGAATTCCATTCCATTCCATTCCATTCCATTCCATAGAATTCCATTCCATTCCATTATGTTCTACTTTGGTACATTCCATTCCATTCCATTCCATTCCATTCCATTCCATTCCATTCCATTCCGTTCTACTCATGTTGATTCCATTCTATTCCATTCCATTGCATTCCATTCCATTCCATTCCATTCCGTTCCGTTCTACTCGGTTACATTCCATTCAATTCCATTCCATTCCGTTCTACTCGGGAAGATTCCATTCCATTCCATTCCATTCCTTTCCATTCCATTGCATTCCATTGCATTGCATTGCACTCAATTCCATTCCATTCCATTCCATTCCATTCCATTCCATTCCATTCCGTTCCGTTCAACTCGGTTACATTCCATTCAATTACATTCCATTCCGTTCTACTCGGTTACATTCCATTCCATTCCATTCCATTCCATTCCAATCCATTCCATTCCATTCCATTCCGTTCTACTCGGGTACATTCCGTTCCATTCCATTCCATTCCATTCCATTCCATTCCATTCCATTCCTTTCCGTTCTACTTTGGTACATTCCATTCCATTCCATTCCATTCCATTCCATTCCATTCCATTCCATTACATTACATTCCATTCCATTCCGTTCTACTCAGGTTGATTCCATTCTATTCCATTCCATTCCATTCCATTGAATTCCATTCCGTTCCATTCCATTCCATTGAATTCCATTAAATTCCATTCCATTCCATTCCATTCCATTCCATTGAATTCCATTCCATTCCATTCCATTCCATTCCATTCCATCCCATTCCATTTCATTCCATTCCATTCCGTTCTACTCGGGTTGATTCCATTCTATTCCATTCCATTCCATTCGATCCCATTTGATTCCATTCGATTCCATTCAATTCCATTCGATTCCATTCCATTCCACTCCATTCCATTCCATTGAATTCCATTCCATTCCATTCCATTCCATTCCATTCCATTCCATGGAATTCCATTTCATTCCATTCCATTCCATTCCATAGAATTCCATTCCATTCCATTCCATTCCACTGAATTCCGTTCCATTCCATTCCATTCCGTTCCGTTCCGTTCCGTTCCGTTCCGTTGCGTTCCGTTCCGTTCCGTTGTGTTCCGTTCCGTTCTACTCGGGTTGATTCCATTCTATTCCATTCCATTCCAATCCATTCCGTTCCATTCCATGGAATTCCGTTCCATTCCATTCCATTCCGTTCCGTTCCGTCCCGTTCCGTTCCGTTCCGTTCCGTTGCGTTCCGTTCCGTTCTACTCGGGTTGATTCCATTCTATTCCATTCCATTCCATTCGATTCCATTCGATTCCATTCGATTCCACTCCATTCCATTCCATAGAATTCCATTCCATTCCATTCCATTCGATTGAATTCCATTCCATTCCATTCCATTCCATTGAATTCCATTCCATTCCATTCCATTCCATTGAATTCCATTCCATTCCATTCCATTCCATTCCATTCCATTCCATTCCATTCCATTCCATTCCATTCCATTCTACTGTTGTCCATTCCATTCCATTCCATTCCATTCCATTCCATTCCATTCCATTCCTTTCCATTCCATTGCATTCCATTGCATTCCATTCCATTCCATTCCATTCCATTCCATTCCATTCCATTCCACTCCACTCCACTCCACTCCACTCCATTCCACTCCACTCCACTCCGGTACATTCCATTCCATTCCATTCCATTCCATTCCATTCCATTCCATTCCGTGCTTCTCGGGTACATTCCGTTCCGTTCCATTCCATTCCATTCCATTCCATTCCGTTCCAGTGCACTCTACTCCACTCCACTCCACTCCACTCCACTCCGGTACATTCCATTCCATTCCATTCCATTCCATTCCATTCCATTCCATTTCCATTCCCATTCCATTTCCATTCCCGTTCCATTTCCATTCCCGTTTCTTTTCCATTCCCGTTCCATTTCCATTCCAGTTCCATTACCATTCCCGTTCCATTTCCATTCCCGATCCATTTCCATTCCCGTTCCTTTTCCATTCCCGTTCCATTTCCATTCCCGTTCCGTTACCATTCCCGTTCCATTTCCGTTCCCGTTCCGTTTCCGTTCCCGTTCCATTTCCGTTCTCGTTCCGTTTCCGTTCCCGTTCCATTTCCATTCCCGTTCCATTTCCGTTCCCGTTCCATTTCCATTCCCGTTCCATTTCCATTCCCTTTCCATTTCCATTTCATTCCATTCCGTTCTGCTCGGGTACATTCCATTCCATTCCATTGCATTCCGTTCCGTTCTGCTCCTGTCCATTCCATTCCTTTCCATTCCGTTCCATTCCGTTCTACTCGGGTAGATTCCATTCCATTCCATTCCATTCCATTCCATTCCATTCCATTCCATTCCATTCCATTCCATTCCATTCTACTGGTGTCCATTCCATTCCATTCCATTCCATTCCATTCCATTCCATTCCATTGCATTCCATTCCATTCCATTCCATTCCGTTTCGTTCTACTCGGTTACATTCCATTCAATTCCATTCCATTCCGTTCTACTCGGGTAGATTCCATTCCATTCCATTCCATTCCTTTCCATTCCATTGCATTCCATTGCATTGCATTGCACTCAATTCCATTCCATTCCATTCCATTCCATTCCATTCCATTCCATTCCATTCCATTCCGTTCCGTTCAACTCGGTTACATTCCATTCAATTACATTCCATTCCGTTCTACTCGGTTACATTCCATTCCATTCCATTCCATTCCATTCCATTCCAATCCATTCCATTCCATTCCATTCCGTTCTACTCGGGTACATTCCATTCCATTCCATTCCATTCCATTCCATTCCATTCCATTCCATTCCGTTCTACTTTGGTACATTCCATTCCATTCCATTCCATTCCATTCCATTCCATTCCATTCCATTCCATTCCATTCCATTCCGTTCTACTCGGGTTGATACCATTCTATTCCATTCCATTCCATTCCATTCCATTCCATTCCATTCCATTCCATTCCATTCCATTCCATTCCTTTCCATTGAATTCCATTAAATTCCATTCCATTCCATTCCATTGAATTCCATTCCGTTCCATTCCATTCCATTGAATTCCATTCCATTCCATTCCATTCCATTCCATTCCATTCCATTCCATTGAATTCCATTCCATTCCATTCCATTCCATTCCATTCCATTCCATTCCATCCCATTCCATTCCATTCCATTCCATTCCGTTCTACTCGGGTTGATTCCATTCTATTCCATTCCATTCCATTCGATCCCATTTGATTCCATTCGATTCCATTCAATTCCATTCGATTCCATTCCATTCCACTCCATTCCATTCCATTGAATTCCATTCCATTCCATTCCATTCCATTCCATTCCATTCCATTCCATTCCATTGAATTCCATTCCATTCCATTCCGTTCCATTCCATTCCATTCCATTCTACTGGTGTCCATTCCATTCCATTCCATTCCATTCCATTCCATTCCATTCCATTCCTTTCCATTCCATTGCATTCCATTGCATTCCATTCCATTCCATTCCATTCCATTCCATTCCATTCCACTCCACTCCACTCCACTCCACTCCATTCCACTCCACTCCACTCCGGTACATTCCATTCCATTCCATTCCATTCCATTCCATTCCATTCCTTTCCATTCCATTCCATTCCATTCCATTCCATTCCATTCCATTCCATTCCGTGCTTCTCGGGTACATTCCGTTCCGTTCCATTCCATTCCATTCCATTCCATTCCGTTCCAGTGCACTCTACTGCACTCCACTCCACTCCACTCCACTCCGGTACATTCCATTCCATTCCATTCCATTCCATTCCATTTCCATTCCCATTCCATTTCCATTCCCGTTCCATTTCCATTCCCGTTTCTTTTCCATTCCCGTTCCATTTCCATTCCAGTTCCATTACCATTCCCGTTCCATTTCCATTCCCGATCCATTTCCATTCCCGTTCCATTTCCATTCCCGTTCCATTTCCATTCCCGTTCCATTACCATTCCCGTTCCATTTCCGTTCCCGTTCCGTTTCCGTTCCCGTTCCATTTCCGTTCTCGTTCCGTTTCCGTTCCCGTTCCATTTCCATTCCCGTTCCATTTCCGTTCCCGTTCCATTTCCATTCCCGTTCCATTTCCATTCCCTTTCCATTTCCATTTCATTCCATTCCGTTCTGCTCGGGTACATTCCATTCCATTCCATTGCATTCCATTCCGTTCTGCTCCTGTCCATTCCATTCCATTCCAATCCGTTCCATTCCGTTCTACTCGGGTAGATTCCATTCCATTCCATTCCATTCCATTCCATTCCATTCCATTCCATTCTACTGGTGTCCATTCCATTCCATTCCATTCCATTCCATTCCATTCCATTCCATTCCATTGCATTCCATTCCATTCCATTCCATTCCGTTCCGTTCTACTCGGTTACATTCCATTCAATTCCATTCCATTCCGTTCTACTCAGGTAGATTCCATTCCATTCAATTCCATTCCTTTCCATTCCATTGCATTCCATTGCATTGCATTGCACTCAATTCCATTCCATTCCATTCCATTCCATTCCATTCCATTCCGTTCCGTTCAACTCGGTTACATTCCATTCAATTACATTCCATTCCGTTCTACTCGGTTACATTCCATTCCATTCCATTCCATTCCATTCCAATCCATTCCATTCCATTCCATTCCGTTCTACTCGGGTACATTCCGTTCCATTCCATTCCATTCCATTCCATTCCATTCCATTCCTTTCCGTTCTACTTTGGTACATTCCATTCCATTCCATTCCATTCCATTCCATTCCATTCCATTCCATTCCATTCCATTTCATTCCATTCCATTCCATTCCGTTCTACTCAGGTTGATTCCATTCTATTCCATTCCATTCCATTCCATTATATTCGATTCCATTCCATTCCATTCCATTGAATTCCATTCCATTCCATTCCATTCCATTCCATTCCATTCCATTCCATTCCATTCCATTCCGTGCTTCTCGGGTACATTCCGTTCCGTTCCATTCCATTCCATTCCATTCCATTCCGTTCCAGTGCACTCTACTCCACTCCACTCCACTCCACTCCACTCCGGTACATTCCATTCCATTCCATTCCATTCCATTCCATTCCATTTCCATTCCCATTCCATTTCCATTCCCGTTCCATTTCCATTCCCGTTTCTTTTCCATTCCCGTTCCATTTCCATTCCAGTTCCATTACCATTCCCGTTCCATTTCCATTCCCGATCCATTTCCATTCCCGTTCCTTTTCCATTCCCGTTCCATTTCCATTCCCGTTCCGTTACCATTCCCGTTCCATTTCCGTTCCCGTTCCGTTTCCGTTCCCGTTCCATTTCCGTTCTCGTTCCGTTTCCGTTCCCGTTCCATTTCCATTCCCGTTCCATTTCCGTTCCCGTTCCATTTCCATTCCCGTTCCATTTCCATTCCCTTTCCATTTCCATTTCATTCCATTCCGTTCTGCTCGGGTACATTCCATTCCATTCCATTGCATTCCATTCCGTTCTGCTCCTGTCCATTCCATTCCTTTCCATTCCGTTCCATTCCGTTCTACTCGGGTAGATTCCATTCCATTCCATTCCATTCCATTCCATTCCATTCCATTCCATTCCATTCCATTCTACTGGTGTCCATTCCATTCCATTCCATTCCATTCCATTCCATTCCATTCCATTCCATTGCATTCCATTCCATTCCATTCCATTCCGTTTCGTTCTACTCGGTTACATTCCATTCAATTCCATTCCATTCCGTTCTACTCGGGTAGATTCCATTCCATTCCATTCCATTCCTTTCCATTCCATTGCATTCCATTGCATTGCATTGCACTCAATTCCATTCCATTCCATTCCATTCCATTCCATTCCATTCCATTCCATTCCATTCCGTTCCGTTCAACTCGGTTACATTCCATTCAATTACATTCCATTCCGTTCTACTCGGTTACATTCCATTCCATTCCATTCCATTCCATTCCATTCCAATCCATTCCATTCCATTCCATTCCGTTCTACTCGGGTACATTCCATTCCATTCCATTCCATTCCATTCCATTCCATTCCATTCCATTCCGTTCTACTTTGGTACATTCCATTCCATTCCATTCCATTCCATTCCATTCCATTCCATTCCATTCCATTCCATTCCATTCCATTCCGTTCTACTCGGGTTGATACCATTCTATTCCATTCCATTCCATTCCATTCCATTCCATTCCATTCCATTCCATTCCATTGAATTCCATTCCATTCCATTCCATTCCATGGAATTCCTTTCCATTCCATTCCATTCCATTCCATTCCTTTCCATTGAATTCCATTAAATTCCATTCCATTCCATTCCATTGAATTCCATTCCGTTCCATTCCATTCCATTGAATTCCATTCCATTCCATTCCATTCCATTCCATTCCATTCCATTCCATTGAATTCCATTCCATTCCATTCCATTCCATTCCATTCCATTCCATTCCATCCCATTCCATTCCATTCCATTCCATTCCGTTCTACTCGGGTTGATTCCATTCTATTCCATTCCATTCCATTCGATCCCATTTGATTCCATTCGATTCCATTCAATTCCATTCGATTCCATTCCATTCCACTCCATTCCATTCCATTGAATTCCATTCCATTCCATTCCATTCCATTCCATTCCATTCCATTGTATTCCATTCCATTCCATTCCGTTCCATTCCATTCCATTCCATTCTACTGGTGTCCATTCCATTCCATTCCATTCCATTCCATTCCATTCCATTCCATTCCATTCCTTTCCATTCCATTGCATTCCATTGCATTCCATTCCATTCCATTCCATTCCATTCCATTCCATTCCACTCCACTCCACTCCACTCCACTCCATTCCACTCCACTCCACTCCGGTACATTCCATTCCATTCCATTCCATTCCATTCCATTCCATTCCATTCCTTTCCATTCCATTCCATTCCATTCCATTCCATTCCATTCCATTCCATTCCGTGCTTCTCGGGTACATTCCGTTCCGTTCCATTCCATTCCATTCCATTCCATTCCGTTCCAGTGCACTCTACTGCACTCCACTCCACTCCACTCCACTCCGGTACATTCCATTCCATTCCATTCCATTCCATTCCATTTCCATTCCCATTCCATTTCCATTCCCGTTCCATTTCCATTCCCGTTTCTTTTCCATTCCCGTTCCATTTCCATTCCAGTTCCATTACCATTCCCGTTCCATTTCCATTCCCGATCCATTTCCATTCCCGTTCCATTTCCATTCCCGTTCCATTTCCATTCCCGTTCCATTACCATTCCCGTTCCATTTCCGTTCCCGTTCCGTTTCCGTTCCCGTTCCATTTCCGTTCTCGTTCCGTTTCCGTTCCCGTTCAATTTCCATTCCCGTTCCATTTCCGTTCCCGTTCCATTTCCATTCCCGTTCCATTTCCATTCCCTTTCCATTTCCATTTCATTCCATTCCGTTCTGCTCGGGTACATTCCATTCCATTCCATTGCATTCCATTCCGTTCTGCTCCTGTCCATTCCATTCCATTCCAATCCGTTCCATTCCGTTCTACTCGGGTAGATTCCATTCCATTCCATTCCATTCCATTCCATTCCATTCCATTCCATTCCATTCCATTCCATTCTACTGGTGTCCATTCCATTCCATTCCATTCCATTCCATTCCATTCCATTCCATTGCATTCCATTCCATTCCATTCCATTCCGTTCCGTTCTACTCGGTTACATTCCATTCAATTCCATTCCATTCCGTTCTACTCGGGTAGATTCCATTCCATTCCATTCCATTCCTTTCCATTCCATTGCATTCCATTGCATTGCATTGCACTCAATTCCATTCCATTCCATTCCATTCCATTCCATTCCATTCCATTCCATTCCGTTTCGTTCAACTCGGTTACATTCCATTCAATTACATTCCATTCCGTTCTACTCGGTTACATTCCATTACATTCCATTCCACTCCATTCCAATCCATTCCATTCCATTCCATTCCGTTCTACTCGGGTACATTCCGTTCCATTCCATTCCATTCCATTCCATTCCATTCCATTCCTTTCCGTTCTACTTTGGTACATTCCATTCCATTCCATTCCATTCCATTCCATTCCATTCCATTCCATTCCATTCCATTCCATTACATTCCATTCCATTCCATTCCGTTCTACTCAGGTTGATTCCATTCTATTCCATTCCATTCCATTCCATTCCATTCCATTCCATTCCATTCCATTCCATTCGATTCCATTCCATTCCATTCCATTGAATTCCATTCCATTCCATTCCATTCCATTCCATTCCATTCCATTCCATTCCATTCCATTCCATTCCTTTCCATTCCATTGAATTCCATTCTATTCCATTCCATTCCATTCCATTGAATTCCATTCCGTTCCATTCCATTCCATTGAATTCCATTCCATTCCATTCCATTCCATTCCATTCCATTCCATTGAATTCCATTCCATTCCATTCCATTACATTCCATTCCATCCCATTCCATTCCATTCCATTCCATTCCGTTCTACTCGGGTTGATTCCATTCTATTCCATTCCATTCCATTCGATCCCATTTGATTCCATTCGATTCCATTCAATTCCATTCGATTCCATTCCATTCCACTCCATTCCATTCCATTGAATTCCATTCCATTCCATTCCATTCCATTCCATTCCATTCCATGGAATTCCATTCCATTCCATTCCATTCCATTCCATAGAATTCCATTCCATTCCATTCCGTTCTACTTTGGTATATTCCATTCCATTCCATTCCATTCCATTCCATTCCATTACATTCCATTCCATTCCATTCCGTTCTACTCAGGTTGATTCCATTCTATTCCATTCCATTCCATTCCATTCCATTCCATTCCATTCCACTCCACTCCACTCCACTCCACTCCATTCCACTCCACTCCACTCCGGTACATTCCATTCCATTCCATTCCATTCCATTCCATTCCATTCCGTGCTTCTCGGGTACATTCCGTTCCGTTCCATTCCATTCCATTCCATTCCATTCCGTTCCAGTGCACTCTACTCCACTCCACTCCACTCCACTCCACTCCGGTACATTCCATTCCATTCCATTCCATTCCATTCCATTCCATTCCATTCTACTGGTGTCCATTCCATTCCATTCCATTCCATTCCATTCCATTCCATTCCATTGCATTCCATTCCATTCCATTCCATTCCGTTCCGTTCTACTCGGTTACATTCCATTCAATTCCATTCCATTCCGTTCTACTCGGGTAGATTCCATTCCATTCCATTCCATTCCTTTCCATTCCATTGCATTCCATTGCATTGCATTGCACTCAATTCCATTCCATTCCATTCCATTCCATTCCATTCCATTCCATTCCATTCCGTTCCGTTCAACTCGGTTACATTCCATTCAATTACATTCCATTCCGTTCTACTCGGTTACATTCCATTCCATTCCATTCCACTCCATTCCAATCCATTCCATTCCATTCCATTCCGTTCTACTCGGGTACATTCCGTTCCATTCCATTCCATTCCATTCCATTCCATTCCATTCCTTTCCGTTCTACTTTGGTACATTCCATTCCATTCCATTCCATTCCATTCCATTCCATTCCATTCCATTCCATTCCATTCCATTCCATTCCGTTCTACTCAGGTTGATTCCATTCTATTCCATTCCATTCCATTCCATTCCATTCCATTCCATTCCATTCCATTCCATTCCATTCCATTCCATTCCATTCGATTCCATTCCATTCCATTCCATTGAATTCCATTCCATTCCATTCCATTCCATGGAATTCCATTCCATTCCATTCCATTCCATGGAATTCCATTCCATTCCATGGAATTCCATTCCATTCCATTCCATTCCATTCCATTCCATTCCATTCCATTCCATTCCATTCCATTCCATTCCTTTCCATTCCATTGAATTCCATTCTATTCCATTCCATTCCATTCCATTGAATTCCATTCCGTTCCATTCCATTCCATTGAATTCCATTCCATTCCATTCCATTCCATTCCATTGAATTCCATTCCATTCCATTCCATTCCATTCCATTCCATCCCATTCCATTCCATTCCATTCCATTCCGTTCTACTCGGGTTGATTCCATTCTATTCCATTCCATTCCATTCGATTCCATTTGATTCCATTCGATTCCATTCAATTCCATTCGATTCCATTCCATTCCACTCCATTCCATTCCATTGAATTCCACTCCATTCCATTCCATTCCATTCCATTCCATTCCATGGAATTCCATTCCATTCCATTCCATAGAATTCCATTCCATTCCATTCCGTTCTACTTTGTTATATTCCATTCCATTCCATTCCATTCCATTCCATTCCATTCCATTACATTCCATTCCATTCCATTCCGTTCTACTCAGGTTGATTCCATTCTATTCCATTCCATTCCATTCCATTCCATTCCATTCCATTCCATTCCACTCCACTCCACTCCACTCCACTCCATTCCACTCCACTCCACTCCGGTACATTCCATTCCATTCCATTCCATTCCATTCCATTCCATTCCGTGCTTCTCGGGTACATTCCGTTCCGTTCCATTCCATTCCATTCCATTCCATTCCGTTCCAGTGCACTCTACTCCACTCCACTCCACTCCACTCCACTCCGGTACATTCCTTTCCATTCCATTCCATTCCATTCCATTCCATTCCATTTCCATTCCCATTCCATTTCCATTCCCGTTCCATTTCCATTCGCATTTCTTTTCCATTCCCGTTCCATTTCCATTCCAGTTCCATTACCATTCCCGTTCCATTTCCATTCCCGATCCATTTCCAATCCCGTTCCATTTCCATTCCCGTTCCATTTCCATTCCCGTTCCATTACCATTCCCGTTCCATTTCCGTTCCCGTTCCGTTTCCGTTCCCGTTCCATTTCCGTTCTCGTTCCGTTTCCGTTCCCGTTCCATTTCCATTCCCGTTCCATTTCCGTTCCCGTTCCATTTCCATTCCCGTTCCATTTCCATTCCCTTTCCATTTCCATTTCATTCCATTCCGTTCTGCTCGGGTACATTCCATTCCATTCCATTGCATTCCATTCCGTTCTGCCCCTGTCCATTCCATTCCATTCCATTCCGTTCCATTCCGTTCTACTCGGGTAGATTCCATTCCATTCCATTCCATTCCATTCCATTCCATTCCATTCCATTCCATTCTACTGGTGTCCATTCCATTCCATTCCATTCCATTCCATTCCATTCCATTCCATTCCATTCCATTCCATTGCATTCCATTCCATTCCATTCCAATCCATTCCGTTCCGTTCTACTCGGTTACATTCCATTCAATTCCATTCCATTCCGTTCTACTCGGGTAGATTCCATTCCATTCCATTCCATTCCTTTCCATTCCATTGCATTCCATTGCATTGCATTGCACTCAATTCCATTCCATTCCATTCCATTCCATTCCATTCCATTCCATTCCATTCCATTCCGTTCCGTTCAACTCGGTTACATTCCATTCAATTACATTCCATTCCGTTCTACTCGGTTACATTCCATTCCATTCCATTCCATTCCATTCCATTCCAATCCATTCCATTCCATTCCATTCCGTTCTACTCGGGTACATTCCATTCCATTCCATTCCATTCCATTCCATTCCATTCCATTCCATTCCGTTCTACTTTGGTACATTCCATTCCATTCCATTCCATTCCATTCCATTCCATTCCATTCCATTCCATTCCATTCCATTCCGTTCTACTCGGGTTGATTCCATTCTATTCCATTCCATTCCATTCCATTCCATTCCATTCCATTCCATTCCATTCCATTCCATTCCATTCCATTCCATGGAATTCCATTCCATTCCATTCCATTCCATTCCATTCCATTCCATTCCATTCCATTCCATTCCATTCCATGGAATTCCATTCCATTCCATTCCATTCCATTCCATTCCATTCCTTTCCATTGAATTCCATTAAATTCCATTCCATTCCATTCCATTGAATTCCATTCCGTTCCATTCCATTCCATTGAATTCCATTCCATTCCATTCCATTCCATTCCATTCCATTCCATTGAATTCCATTCCATTCCATTCCATTCCATTCCATTCCATTCCATTCCATCCCATTCCATTCCATTCCATTCCATTCCGTTCTACTCGGGTTGATTCCATTCTATTCCATTCCATTCCATTCGATCCCATTTGATTCCATTCGATTCCATTCAATTCCATTCCATTCCATTCCATTCCATTGAATTCCATTCCATTCCATTCCATTCCATTCCATTCCATTCCATTCCATTCCATTCCATTCCATTCTACTGGTGTCCATTCCATTCCATTCCATTCCATTCCATTCCATTCCATTCCATTCCATTCCTTTCCATTCCATTGCATTCCATTGCATTCCATTCCATTCCATTCCATTCCATTCCATTCCATTCCATTCCATTCCACTCCACTCCACTCCACTCCACTCCATTCCACTCCACTCCACTCCGGTACATTCCATTCCATTCCATTCCATTCCATTCCATTCCATTCCATTCCATTCCATTCCATTCCGTGCTTCTCGGGTACATTCCGTTCCGTTCCATTCCATTCCATTCCATTCCATTCCGTTCCAGTGCACTCTACTGCACTCCACTCCACTCCACTCCACTCCAGTACATTCCATTCCATTCCATTCCATTCCATTCCATTTCCATTCCCATTCCATTTCCATTCCCGTTCCATTTCCATTCCCGTTTCTTTTCCATTCCCGTTCCATTTCCATTCCAGTTCCATTACCATTCCCGTTCCATTTCCATTCCCGATCCATTTCCATTCCCGTTCCATTTCCATTCCCGTTCCATTTCCATTCCCGTTCCATTACCATTCCCGTTCCATTTCCGTTCCCGTTCCGTTTCCGTTCCCGTTCCATTTCCGTTCTCGTTCCGTTTCCGTTCCCGTTCCATTTCCATTCCCGTTCCATTTCCGTTCCCGTTCCATTTCCATTCCCGTTCCATTTCCATTCCCTTTCCATTTCCATTTCATTCCATTCCGTTCTGCTCGGGTACATTCCATTCCATTCCATTGCCTTCCATTCCGTTCTGCTCCTGTCCATTCCATTCCATTCCAATCCGTTCCATTCCGTTCTACTCGGGTAGATTCCATTCCATTCCATTCCATTCCATTCCATTCCATTCCATTCCATTCCATTCCATTCTACTGGTGTCCATTCCATTCCATTCCATTCCATTCCATTCCATTCCATTCCATTCCATTGCATTCCATTCCATTCCATTCCATTCCGTTCCGTTCTACTCGGTTACATTCCATTCAATTCCATTCCATTCCGTTCTACTCGGGTAGATTCCATTCCATTCCATTCCATTCCTTTCCATTCCATTCGATTCCATTCCATTCCATTCCATTGAATTCCATTCCATTCCATTCCATCCCATTCCATTCCATTCCATTCCATTCCGTTCTACTCGGGTTGATTTCTTTCTATTCCATTCCATTCCACTCGATCCCATTTGATTCCATTCGATTCCATTCAATTCCATTCGATTCCATTCCATTCCACTCCATTCCATTCCATGGAATTCCGTTCCATTCCATTCCATTCCGTTCCTTTCCGTCCCGTTCCGTTCCGTTCCGTTCCGTTGCGTTCCGTTCCGTTCTACTCGGGTTGATTACATTCTATTCCATTCCATTCCGTTCGATTCCATTCGATTCCATTCGATTCCACTCCATTCCATTCCATAGAATTCCATTCCATTCCATTCCATTCCATTGAATTCCATTCCATTCCATTCCATTCCATAGAATTCCATTTCATTCCATTCCATTCCATTGAATTCCATTCCATTCCATTCCATTCCATTCCATTCCATTCCATTCCATTCTACTGGTGTCCATTCCATTCCATTCCATTCCATTCCATTCCATTCCATTCCATTCCATTCCTTTCCATTCCATTGCATTCCATTGCATTCCATTCCATTCCATTCCTTTCCATTCCATTCCATTCCATTCCACTCCACTCCACTCCACTCCACTCCATTCCACTCCACTCCACTCCGGTACATTCCATTCCATTCCATTCCATTCCATTCCATTCCATTCCGTGCTTCTCGGGTACATTCCGTTCCGTTCCATTCCATTCCATTCCATTCCATTCCGTTCCAGTGCACTCTACTCCACTCCACTCCACTCCACTCCACTCCGGTACATTCCATTCCATTCCATTCCATTCCATTCCATTCCATTTCCATTCCCTTTCCATTTCCATTCCCGTTCCATTTCCATTCCCGTTTCTTTTCCATTCCCGTTCCATTTCCATTCCAGTTCCATTACCATTCCCGTTCCATTTCCATTCCCGATCCATTTCCATTCCCGTTCCTTTTCCATTCCCGTTCCATTTCCATTCCCGTTCCGTTACCATTCCCGTTCCATTTCCGTTCCCGTTCCGTTTCCGTTCCCGTTCCATTTCCGTTCTCGTTCCGTTTCCGTTCCCGTTCCATTTCCATTCCCGTTCCATTTCCGTTCCCGTTCCATTTCCATTCCCGTTCCATTTCCGTTCCCGTTCCATTTCCATTCCCGTTCTATTTCCATTCCCTTTCCATTTCCATTTCATTCCATTCCGTTCTGCTCGGGTACATTCCATTCCATTCCATTGCATTCCATTCCATTCTGCTCCTGTCCATTCCATTCCATTCCATTCCGTTCCATTCCGTTCTACTCGGGTAGATTCCATTCCATTCCATTCCATTCCATTCCATTCCATTCTACTGGTGTCCATTCCATTCCATTCCATTCCATTCCATTCCATTCCATTCCATTCCATTGCATTCCATTCCATTCCATTCCATTCCATTCCGTTCCGTTCTACTCGGTTACATTCCATTCAATTCCATTCCATTCCGTTCTACACGGGTAGATTCCATTCCATTGAATTCCATTCCATTCCTTTCCATTCCATTGCATTCCATTGCATTGCATTGCACTCAATTCCATTCCATTCCATTCCATTCCATTCCATTCCGTTCCGTTCAACTCGGTTACATTCCATTCAATTAGATACCATTCCGTTCCACTCGGTTACATTCCATTCCATTCCATTCCATTCCATTCCAATCCATTCCATTCCATTCCATTCCGTTCTACTCGGGTACATTCCATTCCATTCCATTCCATTCCATTCCATTCCATTCCGTTCTACTTTGGTACATTCCATTCCATTCCATTCCATTCCATTCCATTCCATTCCATTCCATTCCATTCCATTCCGTTCTACTCGGGTTGATTCCATTCTATTCCATTCCATTCCATTCCATTCCATTCCATTCCATTCCATTCCATTCCATTCCATTCCATTCCATTGAATTCCATTCCGTTCCATTCCATTCCATTGAATTCCATTCCATTCCATTCCATTCCATTCCATTCCATTCCATTCCATTCCATTCCATAGAATTCCATTCCATTCCATTCCATTCCATTCCATTCCATTCCATCCCATTCCATTCCATTCCATTCCATTCCGTTCTACTCGGGTTGATTCCATTCTATTCCATTCCATTCCATTCGATCCCATTTGATTCCATTCCATTCCATTCCATTCCATTCCATTCCATTCCATTCCATTCCATTCCATTGAATTCCATTCCATTCCATTCCATTCAATTGAATTCCGTTCCATTCCATTCCATTCCGTTCCGTTCCGTCCCGTTCCGTTCCGTTCCGTTCCGTTGCGTTCCGTTCCGTTCTACTCGGGTTGATTAAATTCTATTCCATTCCATTCTATTCGATTCCATTCGATTCCAATCGATTCCATTCGATTCCATTCGATTCCATTGAATTCCATTCCATTCCATTCCATTCCATTGAATTGCGTTGCATTATATTCCATTCCGTTCCGTTCCGTCCCGTTCCGTTCCATTCCGTTCCGTTGCGTGCCGTTCCGTTCTACTCGGGTTGATTCCATTCCATGGAATTCCATTCCATTCCATTCCATTCCATTCCATTCCATTCCATTCCATTGAATTCCATTCCATTCCATTCCATTCCATTCCATTCCATTCCATTCCGTTCTACTCGGGTTGATTCCATTCTATTCCATTCCATTCCATTCGATCTCATTCGATTCCATTCGATTCCATTCGATTCCACTCCATTCCATTCCATTGAATTCCATTCCATTCCATTCCATTCCATTCCATTCCATTGAATTCCATTCCATTCCATTCCATTCCATTCCATTCCATTCCATTCCATTCCATTGAATTCCATTCCATTCCACTGAATTCCATTCCATTCCATTCCATTCCATTGAATTCCGTTCCATTCCATTCCATTCCATTCCATTCCATTCCATTGAATTCCATTCCATTCCTTTCCATAGAATTCCGTTCCATTCCATTCCATTCCATTCCATTCCATTCCATTCCATTCTACTGGTGTCCATTCCATTCCATTCCATTCCATTCCATTCCATTCCATTCCATTCCATTCCTTTCCATTCCATTGCATTCCATTGCATTCCATTCCATTCCATTCCATTCCATTCCATTCCATTCCATTCCATTCCACACCACTCCACTCCACTCCACTCCATTCCACTCCACTCCACTCCGGTACATTCCATTCCATTCCATTCCATTCCATTCCATTCCGTTCCGTGCTTCTCGGGTACATTCCGTTCCGTTCCATTCCATTCCATTCCATTCCATTCCGTTCCAGTGCACTCTACTCCACTCCACTCCACTCCACTCCACTCTGGTACATTCCATTCCATTCCATTCCATTCCATTCCATTCCATTTCCATTCCCATTCCATTTCCATTCCCGTTCCATTTCCATTCCCGTTTCTTTTCCATTCCCGTTCCATTTCCATTCCAGTTCCATTACCATTCCCGTTCCATTTCCATTCCCGATCCATTTCCATTCCCGTTCCTTTTCCATTCCCGTTCCATTTCCATTCCCGTTCCGTTACCATTCCCGTTCCATTTCCGTTCCCGTTCCGTTTCCGTTCCCGTTCCATTTCCGTTCTCGTTCCGTTGCCGTTCCCGTTCCATTTCCATTCCCGTTCCATTTCCGTTCCCGTTCCATTTCCATTCCCGTTCCATTTCCGTTCCCGTTCCATTTCCATTCCCGTTCTATTTCCATTCCCATTCCATTTCCATTTCATTCCATTCCGTTCTGCTCGGGTACATTCCATTCCATTCCATTGCATTCCATTCCATTCTGCTCCTGTCCATTCCATTCCATTCCATTCCGTTCCATTCCGTTCTACTCGGGTAGATTCCATTCCATTCCATTCCATTCCATTCCATTCCTTTCTACTGGTGTCCATTCCATTCCATTCCATTCCATTCCATTCCATTCCATTCCATTGCATTCCATTCCATTCCATTCCATTCCATTCCATTCCGTTCCGTTCTACTCGGTTACATTCCATTCAATTCCATTCCATTCCGTTCTACTCGGGTAGATTCCATTCCATTCCATTCCATTCCATTCCTTTCCATTCCATTGCATTCCATTGCATTGCATTGCACTCAATTCCATTCCATTCCATTCCATTCCATTCCATTCCATTCCATTCCATTCCATTCCGTTCCGTTCAACTCGGTTACATTCCATTCAATTACATTCCATTCCGTTCTACTCGGTTACATTCCATTCCATTCCATTCCATTCCATTCCAATCCATTCCATTCCATTCCATTCCGTTCTACTCGGGTACATTCCATTCCATTCCATTCCATTCCATTCCATTCCATTCCGTTCTACTTTGGTACATTCCATTCCATTCCATTCCATTCCATTCCATTCCATTCCATTCCATTCCGTTCTACTCGGGTTGATTCCATTCTATTCCATTCCATTCCATTCCATTCCATTCCATTCCATTCCATTCCATTCCATTCCATTCCATTACATTACATTGAATTCCATTCCGTTCCATTCCATTCCATTGAATTCCATTCCATTCCATTCCATTCCATTCCATTCCATTCCATTCCATTGAATTCCATTCCATTCCATTCCATTCCATTCCATTCCATTCCATCCCATTCCATTCCATTCCATTCCATTCCGTTCTACTCGGGTTGATTCCATTCTATTCCATTCCATTCCATTCGATCCCATTTGATTCCATTCGATTCCATTCAATTCCATTCGATTCCATTCCATTCCACTCCATTCCATTCCATTGAATTCCATTCCATTCCATTCCATTCCATTCCATTCCATTCCATTCCATTCCATTCCATTGAATTCCATTCCATTCCATTCCATTGAATTCCATTCCATTCCATTCCATTCAATTGAATTCCGTTCCATTCCATTCCATTCCGTTACGTTCCGTCCCGTTCCGTTCCGTTCCGTTCCGTTGCGTTCCGTTCCGTTCTACTCGGGTTGATTAAATTCTATTCCATTCCATTCTATTCGATTCCATTCGATTCCAATCGATTCCATTCGATTCCATTCGATTCCATTGAATTCCATTCCATTCCATTCCATTCCATTGAATTCCGTTGCATTATATTCCATTCCGTTCCGTTCCGTTGCGTGCCGTTCCGTTCTACTCGGGTTGATTCCATTCCATTCCATTCCATTCCATTCCATTCCATTCCATTCCATTCCATTCCATTGAATTCCATTCCATTCCATTCCATTCCATTCCATTCCATACCGTTCTACTCGGGTTGATTCCATTCTATTCCATTCCATTCCATTCGATCTCATTCGATTCCATTCGATTCCATTCGATTCCACTCCATTCCATTCCATTGAATTCCATTCCATTCCATTCCATTCCATTCCATTCCATTGAATTCCATTCCATTGAATTCCATTCCATTCCATTGAATTCCATTCCATTGAATTCCATTCCATTCCATTGAATTCCATTCCATTCCATTCCATTCCATTGAATTCCGTTCCATTCCATTCCTTTCCATTCCATTCCATTCCATTCCATTCCATTCCATTCCATTCCATTGAATTCCATTCCATTCCATTCCATTCCTTTCCATTGAATTCCATTCTGTTCCATTCCATTCCTTTGAATTCCGTTCCATTCCATTCCATTCCATTCCTTTCCGTTCCGTTCCGTTCCGTTCCGTTCCGTTGCGTTCCGCTCCGTTCTACTCGGGTTGATTCCATTCTATTCCATTCCATTCCATTCGATCCCATTCGATTCCATTCGATTCCATTCGATTCCATTCGATTCCACTCCACTTCATTCCATAGAATTCCATTCCTTTCCATTCCATTTGAATTCCATTCCTTTCCATTCCATTCCATTCTATTCCATTCCATCCCATTCCATTCCATTCCATTCCATTCTACTCGGGTTGATTGCATTCTATTCCATTCCATTCCATTCGATTCCATTCGATTCCATTCGATTCCATTCGATTCCATTCGATTCCATTCCATTCCATTCCATTCCATTCCATTCCATTCCATTGAATTCCATTCCATTCCATTCCATTCCATTCCATTGAATTCCATTCCATTCCATTCCATTAAATTCCATTCCATTCCATTCCATTCCATTGAATTCCATTCCATTCCATAGAATTCCATTCCATTCCATTCCATTCCATTGAATTCCGTTCCTTTCCATTCCATTCCATTCCGTTCCGTGCTTCTCGGGTACATTCCGTTCCGTTCCATTCCATTCCATTCCATTCCATTCCGTTCCAGTGCACTCTACTCCACTCCACTCCACTCCAATACACTCCGGTACATTCCATTCCATTCCATTCCATTCCATTTCCATTCCCATTCCATTTCCATTCCCGTTCCATTTCCATTCCCGTTTCTTTTCCATTCCCGTTCCATTTCCATTCCAGTTCCATTACCATTCCCGTTCCATTTCCATTCCCGATCCATTTCCATTCCCGTTCCTTTTCCATTCCCGTTCCATTTCCATTCCCGTTCCGTTACCATTCCCGTTCCATTTCCGTTCCCGTTCCGTTTCCGTTCCCGTTCCATTTCCGTTCTCGTTCCGTTTCCGTTCCCGTTCCATTTCCATTCCCGTTCCATTTCCGTTCCCGTTCCATTTCCATTCCCGTTC
The DNA here is from genome assembly GCF_029281585.2 of Gorilla gorilla gorilla. NCBI lineage: Eukaryota > Metazoa > Chordata > Mammalia > Primates > Hominidae > Gorilla > Gorilla gorilla. The sequence goes on along the minus strand of NC_073240.2, from coordinate 6,984,651 downwards.
CATTTCCATTCCCTTTCCATTTCCATTTCATTCCATTCCGTTCTGCTCGGGTACATTCCATTCCATTCCATTGCATTCCATTCCGTTCTGCTCCTGTCCATTCCATTCCATTCCAATCCGTTCCATTCCGTTCTACTCGGGTAGATTCCATTCCATTCCATTCCATTCCATTCCATTCCATTCCATTCCATTCCATTCCATTCCATTCTACTGGTGTCCATTCCATTCCATTCCATTCCATTCCATTCCATTCCATTGCATTCCATTCCATTCCATTCCATTCCGTTCCGTTCTACTCGGTTACATTCCATTCAATTCCATTCCATTCCGTTCTACTCGGGTAGATTCCATTCCATTCCATTCCATTCCTTTCCATTCCATTGCATTCCATTGCATTGCATTGCACTCAATTCCATTCCATTCCATTCCATTCCATTCCATTCCATTCCATTCCATTCCGTTCCGTTCAACTCGGTTACATTCCATTCAATTACATTCCATTCCGTTCTACTCGGTTACATTCCATTCCATTCCATTCCATTCCATTCCAATCCATTGCATTCCATTCCATTCCGTTCTACTCGGGTACCTTCCGTTCCATTCCATTCCATTCCATTCCATTCCATTCCATTCCATTCCTTTCCGTTCTACTTTGGTACATTCCATTCCATTCCATTCCATTCCATTCCATTCCATTCCATTCCATTCCATTCCATTCCATTCCATTCCGTTCTACTCAGGTTGATTCCATTCTATTCCATTCCATTCCATTCCATTCCATTCCATTCCATTCGATTCCATTCCATTCCATTCCATGGAATTCCATTCCATTCCATTCCATTCCATGGAATTCCATTCCATTCCATTCCATTCCATGGAATTCCATTCCATTCCATTCCATTCCATTCCATTCCATTCCATTCCATTCCATTGAATTCCATTCCATTCCATTCCATTCCATTGAATTCCATTCCGTTCCATTCCATTCCATTGAATTCCATTAAATTCCATTCCATTCCATTCCATTCCATTCCATCCCATTCCATTCCATTCCATTCCATTCCATTCCATTCCATTCCATTCCGTTCTACTCGGGTTGATTCCATTCTATTCCATTCCATTCCATTCGATCTCATTCGATTCCATTCGATTCCATTCGATTCCACTCCATTCCATTCCATTGAATTCCATTCCATTCCATTCCATTCCATTCCATTCCATTGAATTCCATTCCATTCCATTCCATTCCATTCCATTCCATTCCATTCCTTTCCATTGAATTCCATTCCATTCCACTGAATTCCATTCCATTCCATTCCATTCCATTGAATTCCGTTCCATTCCATTCCATTCCATTCCATTCCATTCCATTGAATTCCATTCCATTCCTTTCCATAGAATTCCGTTCCATTCCATTCCATTCCATTCCATTCCATTCCATTCCATTCTACTGGTGTCCATTCCATTCCATTCCATTCCATTCCATTCCATTCCATTCCATTCCTTTCCATTCCATTGCATTCCATTGCATTCCATTCCATTCCATTCCATTCCATTCCATTCCATTCCATTCCATTCCACACCACTCCACTCCACTCCACTCCATTCCACTCCACTCCACTCCGGTACATTCCATTCCATTCCATTCCATTCCATTCCATTCCGTTCCGTGCTTCTCGGGTACATTCCGTTCCGTTCCATTCCATTCCATTCCATTCCATTCCGTTCCAGTGCACTCTACTCCACTCCACTCCACTCCACTCCACTCTGGTACATTCCATTCCATTCCATTCCATTCCATTCCATTCCATTTCCATTCCCATTCCATTTCCATTCCCGTTCCATTTCCATTCCCGTTTCTTTTCCATTCCCGTTCCATTTCCATTCCAGTTCCATTACCATTCCCGTTCCATTTCCATTCCCGATCCATTTCCATTCCCGTTCCTTTTCCATTCCCGTTCCATTTCCATTCCCGTTCCGTTACCATTCCCGTTCCATTTCCGTTCCCGTTCCGTTTCCGTTCCCGTTCCATTTCCGTTCTCGTTCCGTTGCCGTTCCCGTTCCATTTCCATTCCCGTTCCATTTCCGTTCCCGTTCCATTTCCATTCCCGTTCCATTTCCGTTCCCGTTCCATTTCCATTCCCGTTCTATTTCCATTCCCATTCCATTTCCATTTCATTCCATTCCGTTCTGCTCGGGTACATTCCATTCCATTCCATTGCATTCCATTCCATTCTGCTCCTGTCCATTCCATTCCATTCCATTCCGTTCCATTCCGTTCTACTCGGGTAGATTCCATTCCATTCCATTCCATTCCATTCCATTCCATTCTACTGGTGTCCATTCCATTCCATTCCATTCCATTCCATTCCATTCCATTCCATTGCATTCCATTCCATTCCATTCCATTCCATTCCATTCCGTTCCGTTCTACTCGGTTACATTCCATTCAATTCCATTCCATTCCGTTCTACTCGGGTAGATTCCATTCCATTCCATTCCATTCCATTCCTTTCCATTCCATTGCATTCCATTGCATTGCATTGCACTCAATTCCATTCCATTCCATTCCATTCCATTCCATTCCATTCCATTCCATTCCATTCCGTTCCGTTCAACTCGGTTACATTCCATTCAATTACATTCCATTCCGTTCTACTCGGTTACATTCCATTCCATTCCATTCCATTCCATTCCAATCCATTCCATTCCATTCCATTCCGTTCTACTCGGGTACATTCCATTCCATTCCATTCCATTCCATTCCATTCCATTCCGTTCTACTTTGGTACATTCCATTCCATTCCATTCCATTCCATTCCATTCCATTCCATTCCATTCCATTCCATTCCATTCCGTTCTACTCGGGTTGATTCCATTCTATTCCATTCCATTCCATTCCATTCCATTCCATTCCATTCCATTCCATTCCATTCCATTCCATTACATTGAATTCCATTCCGTTCCATTCCATTCCATTGAATTCCATTCCATTCCATTCCATTCCATTCCATTCCATTCCATTCCATTGAATTCCATTCCATTCCATTCCATTCCATTCCATTCCATTCCATCCCATTCCATTCCATTCCATTCCATTCCGTTCTACTCGGGTTGATTCCATTCTATTCCATTCCATTCCATTCGATCCCATTTGATTCCATTCGATTCCATTCAATTCCATTCGATTCCATTCCATTCCACTCCATTCCATTCCATTGAATTCCATTCCATTCCATTCCATTCCATTCCATTCCATTCCATTCCATTCCATTCCATTGAATTCCATTCCATTCCATTCCATTGAATTCCATTCCATTCCATTCCATTCAATTGAATTCCGTTCCATTCCATTCCATTCCGTTACGTTCCGTCCCGTTCCGTTCCGTTCCGTTCCGTTGCGTTCCGTTCCGTTCTACTCGGGTTGATTAAATTCTATTCCATTCCATTCTATTCGATTCCATTCGATTCCAATCGATTCCATTCGATTCCATTCGATTCCATTGAATTCCATTCCATTCCATTCCATTCCATTGAATTCCGTTGCATTATATTCCATTCCGTTCCGTTCCGTTGCGTGCCGTTCCGTTCTACTCGGGTTGATTCCATTCCATTCCATTCCATTCCATTCCATTCCATTCCATTCCATTCCATTCCATTGAATTCCATTCCATTCCATTCCATTCCATTCCATTCCATACCGTTCTACTCGGGTTGATTCCATTCTATTCCATTCCATTCCATTCGATCTCATTCGATTCCATTCGATTCCATTCGATTCCACTCCATTCCATTCCATTGAATTCCATTCCATTCCATTCCATTCCATTCCATTCCATTGAATTCCATTCCATTGAATTCCATTCCATTCCATTGAATTCCATTCCATTGAATTCCATTCCATTCCATTGAATTCCATTCCATTCCATTCCATTCCATTGAATTCCGTTCCATTCCATTCCTTTCCATTCCATTCCATTCCATTCCATTCCATTCCATTCCATTCCATTGAATTCCATTCCATTCCATTCCATTCCTTTCCATTGAATTCCATTCTGTTCCATTCCATTCCTTTGAATTCCGTTCCATTCCATTCCATTCCATTCCTTTCCGTTCCGTTCCGTTCCGTTCCGTTCCGTTGCGTTCCGCTCCGTTCTACTCGGGTTGATTCCATTCTATTCCATTCCATTCCATTCGATCCCATTCGATTCCATTCGATTCCATTCGATTCCATTCGATTCCACTCCACTTCATTCCATAGAATTCCATTCCTTTCCATTCCATTTGAATTCCATTCCTTTCCATTCCATTCCATTCTATTCCATTCCATCCCATTCCATTCCATTCCATTCCATTCTACTCGGGTTGATTGCATTCTATTCCATTCCATTCCATTCGATTCCATTCGATTCCATTCGATTCCATTCGATTCCATTCGATTCCATTCCATTCCATTCCATTCCATTCCATTCCATTCCATTGAATTCCATTCCATTCCATTCCATTGAATTCCATTCCATTCCATTCCATTAAATTCCATTCCATTCCATTCCATTCCATTGAATTCCATTCCATTCCATAGAATTCCATTCCATTCCATTCCATTCCATTGAATTCCGTTCCTTTCCATTCCATTCCATTCCGTTCCGTGCTTCTCGGGTACATTCCGTTCCGTTCCATTCCATTCCATTCCATTCCATTCCGTTCCAGTGCACTCTACTCCACTCCACTCCACTCCAATACACTCCGGTACATTCCATTCCATTCCATTCCATTCCATTTCCATTCCCATTCCATTTCCATTCCCGTTCCATTTCCATTCCCGTTTCTTTTCCATTCCCGTTCCATTTCCATTCCAGTTCCATTACCATTCCCGTTCCATTTCCATTCCCGATCCATTTCCATTCCCGTTCCTTTTCCATTCCCGTTCCATTTCCATTCCCGTTCCGTTACCATTCCCGTTCCATTTCCGTTCCCGTTCCGTTTCCGTTCCCGTTCCATTTCCGTTCTCGTTCCGTTTCCGTTCCCGTTCCATTTCCATTCCCGTTCCATTTCCGTTCCCGTTCCATTTCCATTCCCGTTCCATTTCCATTCCCTTTCCATTTCCATTTCATTCCATTCCGTTCTGCTCGGGTACATTCCATTCCATTCCATTGCATTCCATTCCGTTCTGCTCCTGTCCATTCCATTCCATTCCAATCCGTTCCATTCCGTTCTACTCGGGTAGATTCCATTCCATTCCATTCCATTCCATTCCATTCCATTCCATTCCATTCCATTCCATTCCATTCTACTGGTGTCCATTCCATTCCATTCCATTCCATTCCATTCCATTCCATTGCATTCCATTCCATTCCATTCCATTCCGTTCCGTTCTACTCGGTTACATTCCATTCAATTCCATTCCATTCCGTTCTACTCGGGTAGATTCCATTCCATTCCATTCCATTCCTTTCCATTCCATTGCATTCCATTGCATTGCATTGCACTCAATTCCATTCCATTCCATTCCATTCCATTCCATTCCATTCCATTCCATTCCGTTCCGTTCAACTCGGTTACATTCCATTCAATTACATTCCATTCCGTTCTACTCGGTTACATTCCATTCCATTCCATTCCATTCCATTCCAATCCATTGCATTCCATTCCATTCCGTTCTACTCGGGTACCTTCCGTTCCATTCCATTCCATTCCATTCCATTCCATTCCATTCCTTTCCGTTCTACTTTGGTACATTCCATTCCATTCCATTCCATTCCATTCCATTCCATTCCATTCCATTCCATTCCATTCCATTCCATTCCATTCCATTCCGTTCTACTCAGGTTGATTCCATTCTATTCCATTCCATTCCATTCCATTCCATTCCATTCCATTCGATTCCATTCCATTCCATTCCATGGAATTCCATTCCATTCCATTCCATTCCATGGAATTCCATTCCATTCCATTCCATTCCATGGAATTCCATTCCATTCCATTCCATGGAATTCCATTCCATTCCATTCCATTCCATTCCATTCCATTCCATTCCATTCCATTGAATTCCATTCCATTCCATTCCATTCCATTGAATTCCATTCCGTTCCATTCCATTCCATTGAATTCCATTAAATTCCATTCCATTCCATTCCATTCCATTCCATCCCATTCCATTCCATTCCATTCCATTCCGTTCTACTCGGGTTGATTTCTTTCTATTCCATTCCATTCCATTCGATCCCATTTGATTCCATTCGATTCCATTCAATTCCATTCGATTCCATTCCATTCCACTCCATTCCATTCCATTGAATTCCATTCCATTCCATTCCATTCCATTCCATTCCATTCCATGGAATTCCATTCCATTCCATTCCATTCCATTCCATAGAATTCCATTCCATTCCATTCCATTCCACTGAATTCCGTTCCTTTCCAATCCATTCCGTTCCGTTCCGTTCCGTTCCGTTCCGTTGCGTTCCGTTCCGTTCCGTTGTGTTCCGTTCCGTTCTACTCGGGTTGATTCCATTCTATTCCATTCCATTCCAATCCATTCCGTTCCATTCCATTGAATTCCATTCCATTCCATTCCATTCCATTCCATTCCATTCCATTCCATGGAATTACGTTCCATTCCATTCCATTCCGTTCCGTTCCGTCCCGTTCCGTTCCGTTCCGTTCCGTTGCGTTCCGTTCCGTTCTACTCGGGTTGATTCCATTCTATTCCATTCCATTCCATTCGATTCCATTCGATTCCATTCGATTCCACTCCATTCCATTCCATAGAATTCCATTCCATTCCATTCCATTCCATTGAATTCCATTCCATTCCATTGCATTCCATTGAATTCCATTCCATTCCATTCCATTCCATTGAATTCCATTCCATTCCATTCCATTCCATTCCATTCCATTCCATTCCATTCCATTCCATTCCATTCTACTGTTGTCCATTCCATTCCATTCCATTCCATTCCATTCCATTCCATTCCATTCCATTCCATTCCTTTCCATTCCATTGCATTATATTGCATTCCATTCCATTCCATTCCATTCCATTCCATTCCATTCCATTCCACTCCACTCCACTCCACTCCACTCCATTCCACTCCACTCCACTCCGGTTCATTCCATTCCATTCCATTCCATTCCATTCCATTCCATTCCATTCCGTGCTTCTCGGGTACATTCCGTTCCGTTCCATTCCATTCCATTCCATTCCATTCCGTTCCAGTGCACTCTACTCCACTCCACTCCACTCCACTCCACTCCGGTACATTCCATTCCATTCCATTCCATTCCATTCCATTCCATTTCCATTCCCATTCCATTTCCATTCCCGTTCCATTTCCATTCCCGTTTCTTTTCCATTCCCGTTCCATTTCCATTCCAGTTCCATTACCATTCCCGTTCCATTTCCATTCCCGATCCATTTCCATTCCCGTTCCTTTTCCATTCCCGTTCCATTTCCATTCCCGTTCCGTTACCATTCCCGTTCCATTTCCGTTCCCGTTCCGTTTCCGTTCCCGTTCCATTTCCGTTCTCGTTCCGTTTCCGTTCCCGTTCCATTTCCATTCCCGTTCCATTTCCGTTCCCGTTCCATTTCCATTCCCGTTCCATTTCCATTCCCTTTCCATTTCCATTTCATTCCATTCCATTCTGCTCGGGTACATTCCATTCCATTCCATTGCATTCTATTCCGTTCTGCTCCTGTCCATTCCATTCCATTCCATTCCGTTCCATTCCGTTCTACTCGGGTAGATTCCATTCCATTCCATTCCATTCCATTCCATTCCATTCCATTCCATTCCATTCAACTGGTGTCCATTCCATTCCATTCCATTCCATTCCATTCCATTCCATTCCATTCCATTCCATTCCGTTCTACTCGGGTACCTTCCGTTCCATTCCATTCCATTCCATTCCATTCCATTCCATTCCTTTCCGTTCTACTTTGGTACATTCCATTCCATTCCATTCCATTCCATTCCATTCCATTCCATTCCATTCCATTCCATTCCATTCCATTCCATTCCATTCCATTCCATTCCATTCCATTCCATTCCGTTCTACTCAGGTTGATTCCATTCTATTCCATTCCATTCCATTCCATTCCATTCCATTCCATTCGATTCCATTCCATTCCATTCCATTGAATTCCATTCCATTCCATTCCATTCCATGGAATTCCATTCCATTCCATTCCATTCCATTCCATTCCATTCCATTCCATTCCATTGAATTCCATTCCATTCCATTCCATTCCATTGAATTCCATTCCATTCCATTGAATTCCATTCCATTCCATTCCATTCCATTGAATTCCGTTCCATTCCATTCCTTTCCATTCCATTCCATTCCATTCCATTCCGTTCCATTCCATTCCATTGAATTCCATTCCATTCCATTCCATTCCATTCCATTCCATTCCATTCCATTCCATTGAATTCCATTCCATTCCATTCCATTCCATTCCATTCCATCCCATTCCATTCCATTCCATTCCATTCCGTTCTACTCGGATTGATTCCATTCTATTCCATTCCATTCCATTCGATCCCATTTGATTCCATTCGATTCCATTCAATTCCATTCGATTCCATTCCATTCCTCTCCATTCCATTCCATAGAATTCCATTCCATTCCATTCCATTCCATTCCATGGAATTCCATTCCATTCCATTCCATTCCATTCCATAGAATTCCATTCCATTCCATTCCGTTCTACTTTGGTATATTCCATTCCATTCCATTCCATTCCATTCCATTCCATTCCATTCCATTCCATTACATTCCATTCCATTCCATTCCGTTCTACTCAGGTTGATTCCATTCTATTCCATTCCATTCCATTCCATTCCATTCCATTCCATTCCATTCCACTCCACTCCACTCCACTCCACTCCATTCCACTCCACTCCACTCCGGTACATTCCATTCCATTCCATTCCATTCCATTCCATTCCATTCCGTGCTTCTCGGGTACATTCCGTTCCGTTCCATTCCATTCCATTCCATTCCATTCCGTTCCAGTGCACTCTACTCCACTCCACTCCACTCCACTCCACTCCGGTACATTCCATTCCATTCCATTCCATTCCATTCCATTCCATTTCCATTCCCATTCCATTTCCATTCCCGTTCCATTTCCATTCGCATTTCTTTTCCATTCCCGTTCCATTTCCATTCCAGTTCCATTACCATTCCCGTTCCATTTCCATTCCCGATCCATTTCCAATCCCGTTCCATTTCCATTCCCGTTCCATTTCCATTCCCGTTCCATTACCATTCCCGTTCCATTTCCGTTCCCGTTCCGTTTCCGTTCCCGTTCCATTTCCGTTCTCGTTCCGTTTCCGTTCCCGTTCCATTTCCATTCCCGTTCCATTTCCGTTCCCGTTCCATTTCCATTCCCGTTCCATTTCCATTCCCTTTCCATTTCCATTTCATTCCATTACGTTCTGCTCGGGTACATTCCATTCCATTCCATTGCATTCCATTCCGTTCTGCTCCTGTCCATTCCATTCCATTCCATTCCGTTCCATTCCGTTCTACTCGAGTAGATTCCATTCCATTCCATTCCATTCCATTCCATTCCATTCCATTCCATTCCATTCCATTCCATTCAACTGGTGTCCATTCCATTCCATTCCATTCCATTGCATTCCATTCCATTCCATTCCATTCCGTTCCGTTCTACTCGGTTACGTTCCATTCAATTCAATTCCATTCCGTTCTACTCGGGTAGATTCCATTCCATTCCATTCCATTCCTTTCCATTCCATTGCATTCCATTGCATTGCATTGCACTCAATTCCATTCCATTCCATTCCATTCCATTCCATTCCATTCCATTCCATTCCATTCCGTTCCGTTCAACTCGGTTACATTCCATTCAATTACATTCCATTCCGTTCTACTCGGTTACATTCCATTCCATTCCATTCCATTCCATTCCAATCCATTCCATTCCATTCCATTCCGTTCTACTCGGGTACATTCCATTCCATTCCATTCCATTCCATTCCATTCCATTCCATTCCATTCCATTCCATTCCATTCCATTCCGTTCTACTTTGGTACATTCCATTCCATTCCATTCCATTCCATTCCATTCCATTCCATTCCATTCCATTCCATTCCATTCCGTTCTACTCAGGTTGATTCCATTCTATTCCATTCCATTCCATTCCATTCCATTCCATTCCATTCCATTCCATTCGATTCCATTCCATTCCATTCCATAGAATTCCATTCCATTCCATTCCATTCCATGGAATTCCATTCCATTCCATTCCATTCCATTCCATTCCATGGAATTCCATTCCATTCCATTCCATTCCATTCCATTCCATTCCATTCCATTCCATTGAATTCCATTCCATTCCATTCCATTCCATTCCATTGAATTCCATTCCGTTCCATTCCATTCCATTCCATTCCATTCCATTCCATTCCATTCCATTCCATTCCATTCCATTCCATTCCATTCCATCCCATTCCATTCCATTCCATTCCATTCCATTCCATTCCATTCCATCCCATTCCATTCCATTCCATTCCATTCCGTTCTACTCGGGTTGATTCCATTCTATTCCATTCCATTCCATTCGATCCCATTTGATTCCATTCGATTCCATTCAATTCCATTCGATTCCATTCCATTCCACTCTATTCCATTCCATGGAATTCCGTTCCATTCCATTCCATTCCGTTCCTTTCCGTCCCGTTCCGTTCCGTTCCGTTCCGTTGCGTTCCGTTCCGTTCTACTCGGGTTGATTACATTCTATTCCATTCCATTCCATTCGATTCCATTCGATTCCATTCGATTCCACTCCATTCCATTCCATAGAATTCCATTCCATTCCATTCCATTCCATTTAATTCCATTCCATTCCATTCCATTCCATAGAATTCCATTTCATTCCATTCCATTCCATTGAATTCCATTCCATTCCATTCCATTCCATTCCATTCCATTCCATTCCATTCCATTCTACTGGTGTCCATTCCATTCCATTCCATTCCATTCCATTCCATTCCATTCCATTCCTTTCCATTCCATTGCATTCCATTGCATTCCATTCCATTCCATTCCATTCCATTCTATTCCATTCCATTCCACTCCACTCCACTCCACTCCACTCCATTCCACTCCACTCCACTCCGGTACATTCCATTCCATTCCATTCCATTCCATTCCATTCCATTCCGTGCTTCTCGGGTACATTCCGTTCCGTTCCATTCCATTCCATTCCATTCCATTCCGTTCCAGTGCACTCTACTCCACTCCACTCCACTCCACTCCACTCCGGTACATTCCATTCCATTCCATTCCATTCCATTCCATTCCATTTCCATTCCCATTCCATTTCCATTCCCGTTCCATTTCCATTCCCGTTTCTTTTCCATTCCCGTTCCATTTCCATTCCAGTTCCATTACCATTCCCGTTCCATTTCCATTCCCGATCCATTTCCATTCCCGTTCCTTTTCCATTCCCGTTCCATTTCCATTCCCGTTCCGTTACCATTCCCGTTCCATTTCCGTTCCCGTTCCGTTTCCGTTCCCGTTCCATTTCCGTTCTCGTTCCGTTTCCGTTCCCGTTCCATTTCCATTCCCGTTCCATTTCCGTTCCCGTTCCATTTCCATTCCCGTTCCATTTCCGTTCCCGTTCCATTTCCATTCCCGTTCTATTTCCATTCCCTTTCCATTTCCATTTCATTCCATTCCGTTCTGCTCGGGTACATTCCATTCCATTCCATTGCATTCCATTCCATTCTGCTCCTGTCCATTCCATTCCATTCCATTCCGTTCCATTCCGTTCTACTCGGGTAGATTCCATTCCATTCCATTCCATTCCATTCCATTCCATTCTACTGGTGTCCATTCCATTCCATTCCACTCCATTCCATTCCATTCCATTCCATTCCATTCCATTGCATTCCATTCCATTCCATTCCATTCCATTCCGTTCCGTTCTACTCGGTTACATTCCATTCAATTCCATTCCATTCCGTTCTACTCGGGTAGATTCCATTCCATTGAATTCCATTCCATTCCTTTCCATTCCATTGCATTCCATTGCATTGCATTGCACTCAATTCCATTCCATTCCATTCCATTCCATTCCATTCCGTTCCGTTCAACTCGGTTACATTCCATTCAATTAGATACCATTCCGTTCCACTCGGTTACATTCCATTCCATTCCATTCCATTCCATTCCAATCCATTCCATTCCATTCCATTCCGTTCTACTCGGGTACATTCCATTCCATTCCATTCCATTCCATTCCATTCCATTCCGTTCTACTTTGGTACATTCCATTCCATTCCATTCCATTCCATTCCATTCCATTCCATTCCATTCCATTCCGTTCTACTCGGGTTGATTCCATTCTATTCCATTCCATTCCATTCCATTCCATTCCATTCCATTCCATTCCATTCCATTCCATTGAATTCCATTCCGTTCCATTCCATTCCATTGAATTCCATTCCATTCCCTTCCATTCCATTCCATTCCATTCCATTCCATTCCATAGAATTCCATTCCATTCCATTCCATTCCATTCCATTCCATTCCATCCCATTCCATTCCATTCCATTCCATTCCGTTCTACTCGGGTTGATTCCATTCTATTCCATTCCATTCCATTCGATCCCATTTGATTCCATTCGATTCCATTCAATTCCATTCGATTCCATTCCATTCCACTCCATTCCATTCCATTGAATTCCATTCCATTCCATTCCATTCCATTCCATTCCATTCCATTCCATTCCATTCCATTCCATTGAATTCCATTCCATTCCATTCCTTTCCATTCCATTGAATTCCATTCCATTCCATTCCATTCAATTGAATTCCGTTCCATTCCATTCCATTCCGTTCCGTTCCGTCCCGTTCCGTTCCGTTCCGTTCCGTTGCGTTCCGTTCCGTTCTACTCGGGTTGATTAAATTCTATTCCATTCCATTCTATTCGATTCCATTCGATTCCAATCGATTCCATTCGATTCCATTCGATTCCATTGAATTCCATTCCATTCCATTCCATTCCATTGAATTGCGTTGCATTATATTCCATTTCGTTCCGTTCCGTCCCGTTCCGTTCCGTTCCGTTCCGTTGCGTGCCGTTCCGTTCTACTCGGGTTGATTCCATTCCATTCCATTCCATTCCATTCCATTCCATTCCATTCCATTCCATTCCATTCCATTCCATTCCTTTCCATTCCATTCCATTCCATTCCATTCCATTCCGTTCTACTCGGGTTGATTCCATTCTATTCCATTCCATTCCATTCGATCTCATTCGATTCCATTCGATTCCATTCGATTCCACTCCATTCCATTCCATTGAATTCCATTCCATTCCATTCCATTACATTCCATTCCATTCCATTGAATTCCATTCCATTCCATTCCATTCCATTCCATTCCATTCCATTCCTTTCCATTGAATTCCATTCCATTCCACTGAATTCCATTCCATTCCATTCCATTCCATTGAATTCCGTTCCATTCCATTCCATTCCATTCCATTCCATTCCATTGAATTCCATTCCATTCCTTTCCATAGAATTCCGTTCCATTCCATTCCATTCCATTCCATTCCATTCCATTCCATTCTACTGGTGTCCATTCCATTCCATTCCATTCCATTCCATTCCATTCCATTCCATTCCATTCCATTCCTTTCCATTCCATTGCATTCCATTGCATTCCATTCCATTCCATTCCATTCCATTCCATTCCATTCCATTCCATTCCATTCCACACCACTCCACTCCACTCCACTCCATTCCACTCCACTCCACTCCGGTACATTCCATTCCATTCCATTCCATTCCATTCCGTTCCGTGCCTCTCGGGTACATTCCGTTCCGTTCCATTCCATTCCATTCCATTCCATTCCGTTCCAGTGCACTCTACTCCACTCCACTCCACTCCACTCCACTCTGGTACATTCCATTCCATTCCATTCCATTCCATTCCATTCCATTTCCATTCCCATTCCATTTCCATTCCCGTTCCATTTCCATTCCCGTTTCTTTTCCATTCCCGTTCCATTTCCATTCCAGTTCCATTACCATTCCCGTTCCATTTCCATTCCCGATCCATTTCCATTCCCGTTCCTTTTCCATTCCCGTTCCATTTCCATTCCCGTTCCGTTACCATTCCCGTTCCATTTCCGTTCCCGTTCCGTTTCCGTTCCCGTTCCATTTCCGTTCTCGTTCCGTTTCCGTTCCCGTTCCATTTCCATTCCCGTTCCATTTCCGTTCCCGTTCCATTTCCATTCCCGTTCCATTTCCGTTCCCGTTCCATTTCCATTCCCGTTCTATTTCCATTCCCTTTCCATTTCCATTTCATTCCATTCCGTTCTGCTCGGGTACATTCCATTCCATTCCATTGCATTCCATTCCATTCTGCTCCTGTCCATTCCATTCCATTCCATTCCGTTCCATTCCGTTCTACTCGGGTAGATTCCATTCCATTCCATTCCATTCCATTCCATTCCATTCTACTGGTGTCCATTCCATTCCATTCCATTCCATTCCATTCCATTCCATTCCATTGCATTCCATTCCATTCCATTCCATTCCATTCCGTTCCGTTCTACTCGGTTACATTCCATTCAATTCCATTTCATTCCGTTCTACTCGGGTAGATTCCATTCCATTCCATTCCATTCCATTCCTTTCCATTCCATTGCATTCCATTGCATTGCATTGCACTCAATTCCATTCCATTCCATTCCATTCCATTCCATTCCATTCCATTCCATTCCATTCCGTTCCGTTCAACTCGGTTACATTCCATTCAATTACATTCCATTCCGTTCTACTCGGTTACATTCCATTCCATTCCATTCCATTCCATTCCAATCCATTCCATTCCATTCCATTCCGTTCTACTCGGGTACATTCCATTCCATTCCATTCCATTCCATTCCATTCCATTCCGTTCTACTTTGGTACATTCCATTCCATTCCATTCCATTCCATTCCATTCCATTCCATTCCATTCCATTCCATTCCGTTCTACTCGGGTTGATTCCATTCTATTCCATTCCATTCCATTCCATTCCATTCCATTCCATTCCATTCCATTCCATTCCATTGAATTCCATTCCGTTCCATTCCATTCCATTGAATTCCATTCCATTCCATTCCATTCCATTCCATTCCATTCCATTCCATTCCATTGAATTCCATTCCATTCCATTCCATTCCATTCCATTCCATTCCATCCCATTCCATTCCATTCCATTCCATTCCGTTCTACTCGGGTTGATTCCATTCTATTCCATTCCATTCCATTCGATCCCATTTGATTCCATTCGATTCCATTCAATTCCATTCGATTCCATTCCATTCCACTCCATTCCATTCCATTGAATTCCATTCCATTCCATTCCATTCCATTCCATTCCATTCCATTGAATTCCATTCCATTCCATTCCATTCCATTCCATTGAATTCCATTCCATTCCATTCCATTCAATTGAATTCCGTTCCATTCCATTCCATTCCGTTCCGTTCCGTACCGTTCCGTTCCGTTCCGTTCCGTTGCGTTCCGTTCCGTTCTACTCGGGTTGATTAAATTCTATTCCATTCCATTCTATTCGATTCCATTCGATTCCAATCGATTCCATTCGATTCCATTCGATTCCATTGAATTCCATTCCATTCCATTCCATTCCATTGAATTCCGTTGCATTATATTCCATTCCGTTCCGTTCCGTTGCGTGCCGTTCCGTTCTACTCGGGTTGATTCCATTCCATTCCATTCCATTCCATTCCATTCCATTCCATTCCATTCCATTCCATTCCATTGAATTCCATTCCATTCCATTCCATTCCATTCCATTCCATACCGTTCTACTCGGGTTGATTCCATTCTATTCCATTCCATTCCATTCGATCTCATTCGATTCCATTCGATTCCATTCGATTCCACTCCATTCCATTCCATTGAATTCCATTCCATTCCATTCCATTCCATTCCATTCCATTGAATTCCATTCCATTGAATTCCATTCCATTCCATTGAATTCCATTCCATTGAATTCCATTCCATTCCATTGAATTCCATTCCATTCCATTCCATTCCATTGAATTCCGTTCCATTCCATTCCTTTCCATTCCATTCCATTCCATTCCATTCCATTCCATTCCATTCCATTGAATTCCATTCCATTCCATTCCATTCCTTTCCATTGAATTCCATTCTGTTCCATTCCATTCCTTTGAATTCCGTTCCATTCCATTCCATTCCATTCCTTTCCGTTCCGTTCCGTTCCGTTCCGTTCCGTTGCGTTCCGCTCCGTTCTACTCGGGTTGATTCCATTCTATTCCATTCCATTCCATTCGATCCCATTCGATTCCATTCGATTCCATTCGATTCCATTCGATTCCACTCCACTTCATTCCATAGAATTCCATTCCTTTCCATTCCATTTGAATTCCATTCCATTCCATTCCATTCCATTCTATTCCATTCCATCCCATTCCATTCCATTCCATTCCATTCTACTCGGGTTGATTGCATTCTATTCCATTCCATTCCATTCGATTCCATTCGATTCCATTCGATTCCATTCGATTCCATTCGATTCCATTCCATTCCATTCCATTCCATTCCATTCCATTCCATTGAATTCCATTCCATTCCATTCCATTCCATTCCATTGAATTCCATTCCATTCCATTCCATTAAATTCCATTCCATTCCATTCCATTCCATGGAATTCCATTCCATTCCATAGAATTCCATTCCATTCCATTCCATTCCATTGAATTCCGTTCCTTTCCATTCCATTCCATTCCGTTCCGTGCTTCTCGGGTACATTCCGTTCCGTTCCATTCCATTCCATTCCATTCCATTCCGTTCCAGTGCACTCTACTCCACTCCACTCCACTCCAATACACTCCGGTACATTCCATTCCATTCCATTCCATTCCATTTCCATTCCCATTCCATTTCCATTCCCGTTCCATTTCCATTCCCGTTTCTTTTCCATTCCCGTTCCATTTCCATTCCAGTTCCATTACCATTCCCGTTCCATTTCCATTCCCGATCCATTTCCATTCCCGTTCCTTTTCCATTCCCGTTCCATTTCCATTCCCGTTCCGTTACCATTCCCGTTCCATTTCCGTTCCCGTTCCGTTTCCGTTCCCGTTCCATTTCCGTTCTCGTTCCGTTTCCGTTCCCGTTCCATTTCCATTCCCGTTCCATTTCCGTTCCCGTTCCATTTCCATTCCCGTTCCATTTCCATTCCCTTTCCATTTCCATTTCATTCCATTCCGTTCTGCTCGGGTACATTCCATTCCATTCCATTGCATTCCATTCCGTTCTGCTCCTGTCCATTCCATTCCATTCCAATCCGTTCCATTCCGTTCTACTCGGGTAGATTCCATTCCATTCCATTCCATTCCATTCCATTCCATTCCATTCCATTCCATTCTACTGGTGTCCATTCCATTCCATTCCATTCCATTCCATTCCATTCCATTGCATTCCATTCCATTCCATTCCATTCCGTTCCGTTCTACTCGGTTACATTCCATTCAATTCCATTCCATTCCGTTCTACTCGGGTAGATTCCATTCCATTCCATTCCATTCCTTTCCATTCCATTGCATTCCATTGCATTGCATTGCACTCAATTCCATTCCATTCCATTCCATTCCATTCCATTCCATTCCATTCCATTCCGTTCCGTTCAACTCGGTTACATTCCATTCAATTACATTCCATTCCGTTCTACTCGGTTACATTCCATTCCATTCCATTCCATTCCATTCCAATCCATTGCATTCCATTCCATTCCGTTCTACTCGGGTACCTTCCGTTCCATTCCATTCCATTCCATTCCATTCCATTCCATTCCTTTCCGTTCTACTTTGGTACATTCCATTCCATTCCATTCCATTCCATTCCATTCCATTCCATTCCATTCCATTCCATTCCATTCCATTCCATTCCGTTCTACTCAGGTTGATTCCATTCTATTCCATTCCATTCCATTCCATTCCATTCCATTCCATTCCATTCCATTCCATTCCATTCCATGGAATTCCATTCCATTCCATTCCATTCCATGGAATTCCATTCCATTCCATTCCATTCCATTCCATTCCATTCCATTCCATTCCATTCCATTGAATTCCATTCCATTCCATTCCATTCCATTGAATTCCATTCCGTTCCATTCCATTCCATTGAATTCCATTAAATTCCATTCCATTCCATTCCATTCCATTCCATCCCATTCCATTCCATTCCATTCCATTCCGTTCTACTCGGGTTGATTTCTTTCTATTCCATTCCATTCCATTCGATCCCATTTGATTCCATTCGATTCCATTCAATTCCATTCGATTCCATTCCATTCCACTCCATTCCATTCCATTGAATTCCATTCCATTCCATTCCATTCCATTCCATTCCATTCCATGGAATTCCATTCCATTCCATTCCATTCCATTCCATAGAATTCCATTCCATAGAATTCCATTCCATTCCATTCCATTCCACTGAATTCCGTTCCTTTCCATTCCATTCCGTTCCGTTCCGTTCCGTTCCGTTCCGTTGCGTTCCGTTCCGTTCCGTTGTGTTCCGTTCCGTTCTACTCGGGTTGATTCCATTCTATTCCATTCCATTCCAATCCATTCCGTTCCATTCCATTGAATTCCATTCCATTCCATTCCATTCCGTTCCATTCCATTCCATTCCATTCCATTCCATGGAATTACGTTCCATTCCATTCCATTCCGTTCCGTTCCGTCCCGTTCCATTCCGTTCCGTTCCGTTGCGTTCCGTTCCGTTCTACTCGGGTTGATTCCATTCTATTCCATTCCATTCCATTCGATTCCATTCGATTCCATTCGATTCCACTCCATTCCATTCCATAGAATTCCATTCCATTCCATTCCATTCCATTGAATTCCATTCCATTCCATTCCATTCCATTGAATTCCATTCCATTCCATTCCATTCCATTGAATTCCATTCCATTCCATTCCATTCCATTCCATTCCATTCCATTCCATTCCATTCCATTCTACTGTTGTCCATTCCATTCCATTCCATTCCATTCCATTCCATTCCATTCCATTCCATTCCATTCCTTTCCATTCCATTGCATTATATTGCATTCCATTCCATTCCATTCCATTCCATTCCATTCCATTCCATTCCACTCCACTCCACTCCACTCCACTCCATTCCACTCCACTCCACTGCGGTTCATTCCATTCCATTCCATTCCATTCCATTCCATTCCATTCCATTCCGTGCTTCTCGGGTACATTCCGTTCCGTTCCATTCCATTCCATTCCATTCCATTCCGTTCCAGTGCACTCTACTCCACTCCACTCCACTCCACTCCACTCCGGTACATTCCATTCCATTCCATTCCATTCCATTCCATTCCATTTCCATTCCCATTCCATTTCCATTCCCGTTCCATTTCCATTCCCGTTTCTTTTCCATTCCCGTTCCATTTCCATTCCAGTTCCATTACCATTCCCGTTCCATTTCCATTCCCGATCCATTTCCATTCCCGTTCCTTTTCCATTCCCGTTCCATTTCCATTCCCGTTCCGTTACCATTCCCGTTCCATTTCCGTTCCCGTTCCGTTTCCGTTCCCGTTCCATTTCCGTTCTCGTTCCGTTTCCGTTCCCGTTCCATTTCCATTCCCGTTCCATTTCCGTTCCCGTTCCATTTCCATTCCCGTTCCATTTCCATTCCCTTTCCATTTCCATTTCATTCCATTCCATTCTGCTCGGGTACATTCCATTCCATTCCATTGCATTCTATTCCGTTCTGCTCCTGTCCATTCCATTCCATTCCATTCCGTTCCATTCCGTTCTACTCGGGTAGATTCCATTCCATTCCATTCCATTCCATTCCATTCCATTCCATTCCATTCCATTCCATTCCATTCAACTGGTGTCCATTCCATTCCATTCCATTCCATTCCATTCCAATCCATTGCATTCCATTCCATTCCGTTCTACTCGGGTACCTTCCGTTCCATTCCATTCCATTCCATTCCATTCCATTCCATTCCTTTCCGTTCTACTTTGGTACATTCCATTCCATTCCATTCCATTCCATTCCATTCCATTCCATTCCATTCCATTCCATTCCATTCCATTCCATTCCATTCCATTCCGTTCTACTCAGGTTGATTCCATTCTATTCCATTCCATTCCATTCCATTCCATTCCATTCCATTCGATTCCATTCCATTCCATTCCATTGAATTCCATTCCATTCCATTCCATTCCATGGAATTCCATTCCATTCCATTCCATTCCATTCCATTCCATTCCATTCCATTCCATTGAATTCCATTCCATTCCATTCCATTCCATTGAATTCCATTCCATTCCATTGAATTCCATTCCATTCCATTCCATTCCATTGAATTCCGTTCCATTCCATTCCTTTCCATTCCATTCCATTCCATTCCATTCCGTTCCATTCCATTCCATTGAATTCCATTCCATTCCATTCCATTCCATTCCATTCCATTCCATTCCATTCCATTGAATTCCATTCCATTCCATTCCATTCCATTCCATTCCATCCCATTCCATTCCATTCCATTCCATTCCGTTCTACTCGGATTGATTCCATTCTATTCCATTCCATTCCATTCGATCCCATTTGATTCCATTCGATTCCATTCAATTCCATTCGATTCCATTCCATTCCACTCCATTCCATTCCATAGAATTCCATTCCATTCCATTCCATTCCATTCCATTCCATTCCATTCCATTCCATGGAATTCCATTCCATTCCATTCCATTCCATTCCATAGAATTCCATTCCATTCCATTCCGTTCTACTTTGGTATATTCCATTCCATTCCATTCCATTCCATTCCATTCCATTCCATTCCATTCCATTCCATTCCATTCCATTCCGTTCTACTCAGGTTGATTCCATTCTATTCCATTCCATTCCATTCCATTCCATTCCATTCCATTCCATTCCACTCCACTCCACTCCACTCCACTCCATTCCACTCCACTCCACTCCGGTACATTCCATTCCATTCCATTCCATTCCATTCCATTCCATTCCGTGCTTCTCGGGTACATTCCGTTCCGTTCCATTCCATTCCATTCCATTCCATTCCGTTCCAGTGCACTCTACTCCACTCCACTCCACTCCACTCCACTCCGGTACATTCCATTCCATTCCATTCCATTCCATTCCATTCCATTTCCATTCCCATTCCATTTCCATTCCCGTTCCATTTCCATTCGCATTTCTTTTCCATTCCCGTTCCATTTCCATTCCAGTTCCATTACCATTCCCGTTCCATTTCCATTCCCGATCCATTTCCAATCCCGTTCCATTTCCATTCCCGTTCCATTTCCATTCCCGTTCCATTACCATTCCCGTTCCATTTCCGTTCCCGTTCCGTTTCCGTTCCCGTTCCATTTCCGTTCTCGTTCCGTTTCCGTTCCCGTTCCATTTCCATTCCCGTTCCATTTCCGTTCCCGTTCCATTTCCATTCCCGTTCCATTTCCATTCCCTTTCCATTTCCATTTCATTCCATTACGTTCTGCTCGGGTACATTCCATTCCATTCCATTGCATTCCATTCCGTTCTGCTCCTGTCCATTCCATTCCATTCCATTCCGTTCCATTCCGTTCTACTCGAGTAGATTCCATTCCATTCCATTCCATTCCATTCCATTCCATTCCATTCCATTCCATTCCATTCCATTCCATTCAACTGGTGTCCATTCCATTCCATTCCATTCCATTGCATTCCATTCCATTCCATTCCATTCCGTTCCGTTCTACTCGGTTACGTTCCATTCAATTCAATTCCATTCCGTTCTACTCGGGTAGATTCCATTCCATTCCATTCCATTCCTTTCCATTCCATTGCATTCCATTGCATTGCATTGCACTCAATTCCATTCCATTCCATTCCATTCCATTCCATTCCATTCCATTCCATTCCGTTCCGTTCAACTCGGTTACATTCCATTCAATTACATTCCATTCCGTTCTACTCGGTTACATTCCATTCCATTCCATTCCATTCCATTCCAATCCATTCCATTCCATTCCATTCCGTTCTACTCGGGTACATTCCATTCCATTCCATTCCATTCCATTCCATTCCATTCCATTCCATTCCATTCCATTCCATTCCGTTCTACTTTGGTACATTCCATTCCATTCCATTCCATTCCATTCCATTCCATTCCATTCCATTCCATTCCATTCCATTCCATTCCATTCCATTCCATTCCGTTCTACTCAGGTTGATTCCATTCTATTCCATTCCATTCCATTCCATTCCATTCCATTCCATTCCATTCCATTCCATTCGATTCCATTCCATTCCATTCCATAGAATTCCATTCCATTCCATTCCATTCCATGGAATTCCATTCCATTCCATTCCATTCCATTCCATTCCATGGAATTCCATTCCATTCCATTCCATTCCATTCCATTCCATTCCATTCCATTGAATTCCATTCCATTCCATTCCATTCCATTCCATTGAATTCCATTCCGTTCCATTCCATTCCATTCCATTCCATTCCATTCCATTCCATTCCATTCCATTCCATTCCATCCCATTCCATTCCATTCCATTCCATTCCATTCCATTCCATTCCATTCCATCCCATTCCATTCCATTCCATTCCGTTCTACTCGGGTTGATTCCATTCTATTCCATTCCATTCCATTCGATCCCATTTGATTCCATTCGATTCCATTCAATTCCATTCGATTCCATTCCATTCCACTCTATTCCATTCCATGGAATTCCGTTCCATTCCATTCCATTCCGTTCCTTTCCGTCCCGTTCCGTTCCGTTCCGTTCCGTTGCGTTCCGTTCCGTTCTACTCGGGTTGATTACATTCTATTCCATTCCATTCCATTCGATTCCATTCGATTCCATTCGATTCCACTCCATTCCATTCCATAGAATTCCATTCCATTCCATTCCATTCCATTTAATTCCATTCCATTCCATTCCATTCCATAGAATTCCATTTCATTCCATTCCATTCCATTGAATTCCATTCCATTCCATTCCATTCCATTCCATTCCATTCCATTCCATTCCATTCTACTGGTGTCCATTCCATTCCATTCCATTCCATTCCATTCCATTCCATTCCTTTCCATTCCATTGCATTCCATTGCATTCCATTCCATTCCATTCCATTCCATTCCATTCCATTCCATTCCACTCCACTCCACTCCACTCCACTCCATTCCACTCCACTCCACTCCGGTACATTCCATTCCATTCCATTCCATTCCATTCCATTCCATTCCGTGCTTCTCGGGTACATTCCGTTCCGTTCCATTCCATTCCATTCCATTCCATTCCGTTCCAGTGCACTCTACTCCACTCCACTCCACTCCACTCCACTCCGGTACATTCCATTCCATTCCATTCCATTCCATTTCCATTCCCATTCCATTTCCATTCCCGTTCCATTTCCATTCCCGTTTCTTTTCCATTCCCGTTCCATTTCCATTCCAGTTCCATTACCATTCCCGTTCCATTTCCATTCCCGATCCATTTCCATTCCCGTTCCTTTTCCATTCCCGTTCCATTTCCATTCCCGTTCCGTTACCATTCCCGTTCCATTTCCGTTCCCGTTCCGTTTCCGTTCCCGTTCCATTTCCGTTCTCGTTCCGTTTCCGTTCCCGTTCCATTTCCATTCCCGTTCCATTTCCGTTCCCGTTCCATTTCCATTCCCGTTCCATTTCCGTTCCCGTTCCATTTCCATTCCCGTTCTATTTCCATTCCCTTTCCATTTCCATTTCATTCCATTCCGTTCTGCTCGGGTACATTCCATTCCATTCCATTGCATTCCATTCCATTCTGCTCCTGTCCATTCCATTCCATTCCATTCCGTTCCATTCCGTTCTACTCGGGTAGATTCCATTCCATTCCATTCCATTCCATTCCATTCCATTCTACTGGTGTCCATTCCATTCCATTCCACTCCATTCCATTCCATTCCATTCCATTCCATTCCATTGCATTCCATTCCATTCCATTCCATTCCATTCCGTTCCGTTCTACTCGGTTACATTCCATTCAATTCCATTCCATTCCGTTCTACTCGGGAAGATTCCATTCCATTGAATTCCATTCCATTCCTTTCCATTCCATTGCATTCCATTGCATTGCATTGCACTCAATTCCATTCCATTCCATTCCATTCCATTCCATTCCGTTCCGTTCAACTCGGTTACATTCCATTCAATTAGATACCATTCCGTTCCACTCGGTTACATTCCATTCCATTCCATTCCATTCCATTCCAATCCATTCCATTCCATTCCATTCCGTTCTACTCGGGTACATTCCATTCCATTCCATTCCATTCCATTCCATTCCATTCCGTTCTACTTTGGTACATTCCATTCCATTCCATTCCATTCCATTCCATTCCATTCCATTCCATTCCATTCCATTCCGTTCTACTCGGGTTGATTCCATTCTATTCCATTCCATTCCATTCCATTCCATTCCATTCCATTCCATTCCATTCCATTCCATTCCATTGAATTCCATTCCGTTCCATTCCATTCCATTGAATTCCATTCCATTCCCTTCCATTCCATTCCATTCCATTCCATTCCATTCCATAGAATTCCATTCCATTCCATTCCATTCCATTCCATTCCATTCCATCCCATTCCATTCCATTCCATTCCATTCCGTTCTACTCGGGTTGATTCCATTCTATTCCATTCCATTCCATTCGATCCCATTTGATTCCATTCGATTCCATTCAATTCCATTCGATTCCATTCCATTCCACTCCATTCCATTCCATTGAATTCCATTCCATTCCATTCCATTCCATTCCATTCCATTCCATTCCATTCCATTCCATTGAATTCCATTCCATTCCATTCCATTCCATTCCATTGAATTCCATTCCATTCCATTCCATTCAATTGAATTCCGTTCCATTCCATTCCATTCCGTTCCGTTCCGTCCCGTTCCGTTCCGTTCCGTTCCGTTGCGTTCCGTTCCGTTCTACTCGGGTTGATTAAATTCTATTCCATTCCATTCTATTCGATTCCATTCGATTCCAATCGATTCCATTCGATTCCATTCGATTCCATTGAATTCCATTCCATTCCATTCCATTCCATTGAATTGCGTTGCATTATATTCCATTCCGTTCCGTTCCGTCCCGTTCCGTTCCGTTCCGTTCCGTTGCGTGCCGTTCCGTTCTACTCGGGTTGATTCCATTCCATTCCATTCCATTCCATTCCATTCCATTCCATTCCATTCCATTCCATTCCATTCCATTGAATTCCATTCCATTCCATTCCGTTCCATTCCATTCCATTCCATTCCGTTCTACTCGGGTTGATTCCATTCTATTCCATTCCATTCCATTCGATCTCATTCGATTCCATTCGATTCCATTCGATTCCACTCCATTCCATTCCATTGAATTCCATTCCATTCCATTCCATTCCATTCCATTCCATTGAATTCCATTCCATTCCATTCCATTCCATTCCATTCCATTCCATTCCTTTCCATTGAATTCCATTCCATTCCACTGAATTCCATTCCATTCCATTCCATTCCATTGAATTCCGTTCCATTCCATTCCATTCCATTCCATTCCATTGAATTCCATTCCATTCCTTTCCATAGAATTCCGTTCCATTCCATTCCATTCCATTCCATTCCATTCCATTCCATTCTACTGGTGTCCATTCCATTCCATTCCATTCCATTCCATTCCATTCCATTCCATTCCATTCCATTCCTTTCCATTCCATTGCATTCCATTGCATTCCATTCCATTCCATTCCATTCCATTCCATTCCATTCCATTCCATTCCATTCCACACCACTCCACTCCACTCCACTCCATTCCACTCCACTCCACTCCGGTACATTCCATTCCATTCCATTCCATTCCATTCCGTTCCGTGCTTCTCGGGTACATTCCGTTCCGTTCCATTCCATTCCATTCCATTCCATTCCGTTCCAGTGCACTCTACTCCACTCCACTCCACTCCACTCCACTCTGGTACATTCCATTCCATTCCATTCCATTCCATTCCATTCCATTTCCATTCCCATTCCATTTCCATTCCCGTTCCATTTCCATTCCCGTTTCTTTTCCATTCCCGTTCCATTTCCATTCCAGTTCCATTACCATTCCCGTTCCATTTCCATTCCCGATCCATTTCCATTCCCGTTCCTTTTCCATTCCCGTTCCATTTCCATTCCCGTTCCGTTACCATTCCCGTTCCATTTCCGTTCCCGTTCCGTTTCCGTTCCCGTTCCATTTCCGTTCTCGTTCCGTTTCCGTTCCCGTTCCATTTCCATTCCCGTTCCATTTCCGTTCCCGTTCCATTTCCATTCCCGTTCCATTTCCGTTCCCGTTCCATTTCCATTCCCGTTCTATTTCCATTCCCTTTCCATTTCCATTTCATTCCATTCCGTTCTGCTCGGGTACATTCCATTCCATTCCATTGCATTCCATTCCATTCTGCTCCTGTCCATTCCATTCCATTCCATTCCGTTCCATTCCTTTCTACTCGGGTAGATTCCATTCCATTCCATTCCATTCCATTCCATTCCATTCTACTGGTGTCCATTCCATTCCATTCCATTCCATTCCATTCCATTCCATTCCATTGCATTCCATTCCATTCCATTCCATTCCATTCCGTTCCGTTCTACTCGGTTACATTCCATTCAATTCCATTTCATTCCGTTCTACTCGGGTAGATTCCATTCCATTCCATTCCATTCCATTCCTTTCCATTCCATTGCATTCCATTGCATTGCATTGCACTCAATTCCATTCCATTCCATTCCATTCCATTCCATTCCATTCCATTCCATTCCATTCCGTTCCGTTCAACTCGGTTACATTCCATTCAATTACATTCCATTCCGTTCTACTCGGTTACATTCCATTCCATTCCATTCCATTCCATTCCAATCCATTCCATTCCATTCCATTCCGTTCTACTCGGGTACATTCCATTCCATTCCATTCCATTCCATTCCATTCCATTCCATTCCGTTCTACTTTGGTACATTCCATTCCATTCCATTCCATTCCATTCCATTCCATTCCATTCCATTCCATTCCATTCCGTTCTACTCGGTTTGATTCCATTCTATTCCATTCCATTCCATTCCATTCCATTCCATTCCATTCCATTCCATTCCATTCCATTGAATTCCATTCCGTTCCATTCCATTCCATTGAATTCCATTCCATTCCATTCCATTCCATTCCATTCCATTCCATTCCATTGAATTCCATTCCATTCCATTCCATTCCATTCCATTCCATTCCATTCCATCCCATTCCATTCCATTCCATTCCATTCCGTTCTACTCGGGTTGATTCCATTCTATTCCATTCCATTCCATTCGATCCCATTTGATTCCATTCGATTCCATTCAATTCCATTCGATTCCATTCCATTCCACTCCATTCCATTCCATTGAATTCCATTCCATTCCATTCCATTCCATTCCATTCCATTCCATTGAATTCCATTCCATTCCATTCCATTCCATTCCATTGAATTCCATTCCATTCCATTCCATTCAATTGAATTCCGTTCCATTCCATTCCATTCCGTTCCGTTCCGTACCGTTCCGTTCCGTTCCGTTCCGTTGCGTTCCGTTCCGTTCTACTCGGGTTGATTAAATTCTATTCCATTCCATTCTATTCGATTCCATTCGATTCCAATCGATTCCATTCGATTCCATTCGATTCCATTGAATTCCATTCCATTCCATTCCATTCCATTGAATTCCGTTGCATTATATTCCATTCCGTTCCGTTCCGTTGCGTGCCGTTCCGTTCTACTCGGGTTGATTCCATTCCATTCCATTCCATTCCATTCCATTCCATTCCATTCCATTCCATTCCATTGAATTCCATTCCATTCCATTCCATTCCATTCCATTCCATACCGTTCTACTCGGGTTGATTCCATTCTATTCCATTCCATTCCATTCGATCTCATTCGATTCCATTCGATTCCATTCGATTCCACTCCATTCCATTCCATTGAATTCCATTCCATTCCATTCCATTCCATTCCATTGAATTCCATTCCATTGAATTCCATTCCATTCCATTGAATTCCATTCCATTGAATTCCATTCCATTCCATTGAATTCCATTCCATTCCATTCCATTCCATTGAATTCCGTTCCATTCCATTCCTTTCCATTCCATTCCATTCCATTCCATTCCATTCCATTCCATTCCATTGAATTCCATTCCATTCCATTCCATTCCTTTCCATTGAATTCCATTCTGTTCCATTCCATTCCTTTGAATTCCGTTCCATTCCATTCCATTCCATTCCTTTCCGTTCCGTTCCGTTCCGTTCCATTCCGTTGCGTTCCGCTCCGTTCTACTCGGGTTGATTCCATTCTATTCCATTCCATTCCATTCGATCCCATTCGATTCCATTCGATTCCATTCGATTCCATTCGATTCCACTCCACTTCATTCCATAGAATTCCATTCCTTTCCATTCCATTTGAATTCCATTCCATTCCATTCCATTCCATTCTATTCCATTCCATCCCATTCCATTCCATTCCATTCCATTCTACTCGGGTTGATTGCATTCTATTCCATTCCATTCCATTCGATTCCATTCGATTCCATTCGATTCCATTCGATTCCATTCGATTCCATTCCATTCCATTCCATTCCATTCCATTCCATTCCATTGAATTCCATTCCATTCCATTCCATTCCATTCCATTGAATTCCATTCCATTCCATTCCATTAAATTCCATTCCATTCCATTCCATTCCATTGAATTCCATTCCATTCCATAGAATTCCATTCCATTCCATTCCATTCCATTGAATTCCGTTCCTTTCCATTCCATTCCATTCCGTTCCGTGCTTCTCGGGTACATTCCGTTCCGTTCCATTCCATTCCATTCCATTCCATTCCGTTCCAGTGCACTCTACTCCACTCCACTCCACTCCAATACACTCCGGTACATTCCATTCCATTCCATTCCATTCCATTTCCATTCCCATTCCATTTCCATTCCCGTTCCATTTCCATTCCCGTTTCTTTTCCATTCCCGTTCCATTTCCATTCCAGTTCCATTACCATTCCCGTTCCATTTCCATTCCCGATCCATTTCCATTCCCGTTCCTTTTCCATTCCCGTTCCATTTCCATTCCCGTTCCGTTACCATTCCCGTTCCATTTCCGTTCCCGTTCCGTTTCCGTTCCCGTTCCATTTCCGTTCTCGTTCCGTTTCCGTTCCCGTTCCATTTCCATTCCCGTTCCATTTCCGTTCCCGTTCCATTTCCATTCCCGTTCCATTTCCATTCCCTTTCCATTTCCATTTCATTCCATTCCGTTCTGCTCGGGTACATTCCATTCCATTCCATTGCATTCCATTCCGTTCTGCTCCTGTCCATTCCATTCCATTCCAATCCGTTCCATTCCGTTCTACTCGGGTAGATTCCATTCCATTCCATTCCATTCCATTCCATTCCATTCCATTCCATTCCATTCCATTCCATTCTACTGGTGTCCATTCCATTCCATTCCATTCCATTCCATTCCATTCCATTCCATTCCATTGCATTCCATTCCATTCCATTCCATTCCGTTCCGTTCTACTCGGTTACATTCCATTCAATTCCATTCCATTCCGTTCTACTCGGGTAGATTCCATTCCATTCCATTCCATTCCTTTCCATTCCATTGCATTCCATTGCATTGCATTGCACTCAATTCCATTCCATTCCATTCCATTCCATTCCATTCCATTCCATTCCATTCCATTCCGTTCCGTTCAACTCGGTTACATTCCATTCAATTACATTCCATTCCGTTCTACTCGGTTACATTCCATTCCATTCCATTCCATTCCATTCCAATCCATTGCATTCCATTCCATTCCGTTCTACTCGGGTACCTTCCGTTCCATTCCATTCCATTCCATTCCATTCCATTCCATTCCTTTCCGTTCTACTTTGGTACATTCCATTCCATTCCATTCCATTCCATTCCATTCCGTTCTACTCAGGTTGATTCCATTCTATTCCATTCCATTCCATTCCATTCCATTCCATTCCATTCGATTCCATTCCATTCCATTCCATTGAATTCCATTCCATTCCATTCCATTCCATTCCATTGAATTCCATTCCATTCCATTCCATTCCATTGAATTCCATTCCGTTCCATTCCATTCCATTGAATTCCATTAAATTCCATTCCATTCCATTCCATTCCATTCCATTGAATTCCATTCCATTCCATTCCATTCCATTCCATTCCATCCCATTCCATTCCATTCCATTCCATTCCGTTCTACTCGGGTTGATTTCTTTCTATTCCATTCCATTCCATTCGATCCCATTTGATTCCATTCGATTCCATTCAATTCCATTCGATTCCATTCCATTCCACTCCATTCCATTCCATTGAATTCCATTCCATTCCATTCCATTCCATTCCATTCCATTCCATGGAATTCCATTCCATTCCATTCCATTCCATTCCATAGAATTCCATTCCATTCCATTCCATTCCACTGAATTCCGTTCCTTTCCATTCCATTCCGTTCCGTTCCGTTCCGTTCCGTTCCGTTGCGTTCCGTTCCGTTCCGTTGTGTTCCGTTCCGTTCTACTCGGGTTGATTCCATTCTATTCCATTCCATTCCAATCCATTCCGTTCCATTCCATTGAATTCCATTCCATTCCATTCCATTCCATTCCATTCCATTCCATTCCATTCCATTCCATTCCGTTCCGTTCCGTCCCGTTCCGTTCCGTTCCGTTCCGTTGCGTTCCGTTCCGTTCTACTCGGGTTGATTCCATTCTATTCCATTCCATTCCATTCGATTCCATTCGATTCCATTCGATTCCACTCCATTCCATTCCATAGAATTCCATTCCATTCCATTCCATTCCATGGAATTCCATTCCATTCCGTGCTTCTCGGGTACATTCCGTTCCGTTCCATTCCATTCCATTCCATTCCATTCCGTTCCAGTGCTCTCTACTCCACTCCACTCCACTCCACTCCACTCCGGTACATTCCATTCCATTCCATTCCATTCCATTCCATTCCATTTCCATTCCAATTCCATTTCCATTCCCGTTCCATTTCCATTCCCGTTTCTTTTCCATTCCCGTTCCATTTCCATTCCAGTTCCATTACCATTCCCGTTCCATTTCCATTCCTGATCCATTTCCATTCCCGTTCCTTTTCCATTCCCGTTCCATTTCCATTCCCGTTCCTTTACCATTCCCGTTCCATTTCCGTTCCCGTTCCGTTTCCGTTCCCGTTCCATTTCCGTTCTCGTTCCGTTTCCGTTCCCGTTCCATTTCCATTCCCGTTCCATTTCCGTTCCCGTTCCATTTCCATTCCCGTTCCATTTCCATTCCCTTTCCATTTCCATTTCATTCCATTCCGTTCTGCTCGGGTACATTCCATTCCATTCCATTGCATTCCATTCCGTTCTGCTCCTGTCCATTCCATTCCATTCCATTCCGTTCCATTCCGTTCTACTCGGGTAGATTCCATTCCATTCCATTCCATTCCATTCCATTCCATTCCATTCCATTCCATTCCATTCTACTGGTGTCCATTCCACTCCATTCCATTCCATTCCATTCCATTCCATTCCATTCCATTGCATTCCATTCCATTCCATTCCATTCCGTTCCGTTCTACTCGGTTACATTCCATTCAATTCCATTCCATTCCGTTCTACTCGGGTAGATTCCATTCCATTCCATTCCATTCCTTTCCATTCCATTGCATTCAATTGCATTGCATTGCACTCAATTCCATTCCATTCCATTCCATTCCATTCCATTCCATTCCATTCCATACCATTCCATTCCGTTCCGTTCAACTCGGTTACATTCCATTCAATTACATTCCATTCCGTTCTACTCGGTTACATTCCATTCCATTCCATTCCATTCCATTCCATTCCAATCCATTCCATTCCATTCCATTCCGTTCTACTCGGGTACATTCCATTCCATTCCATTCCATTCCATTCCATTACATTACATTCCATTCCGTTCTACTTTGGTACATTCCATTCCATTCCATTCCATTCCATTCCATTCCATTCCATTCCATTCCATTCCATTCCATTCCATTCCATTCCGTTCTACTCGGGTTGATTCCAATCTATTCCATTCCATTCCATTCCATTCCATTCCATGGAATTCCATTCCATTCCATTCCATGGAATTCCATTCCATTCCATTCCATTCCATGGAATTCCATTCCATTCCATTCCATTCCATTCCATGGAATTCCATTCCATTCCATTCCATTCCATGGAATTCCATTCCATTCCATTCCATTCCATTCCATTCCTTTCCATTGAATTCCATTAAATTCCATTCCATTCCATTCCATTGAATTCCATTCCATTCCATTCCATTCCATTCCATTCCATTCCATTCCATTCCATTGAATTCCATTCCATTCCATTCCATTCCATTCCATTGAATTCCATTCCATTCCATTCCATTCAATTGAATTCCGTTCCATTCCATTCCATTCCGTTCCGTTCCGTCCCGTTCCGTTCCGTTCCGTTCCGTTGCGTTCCGTTCCGTTCTACTCGGGTTGATTAAATTCTATTCCATTCCATTCTATTCGATTCCATTCGATTCCAATCGATTCCATTCGATTCCATTCGATTCCATTGAATTCCATTCCATTCCATTCCATTCCATTGAATTGCGTTGCATTATATTCCATTCCGTTCCGTTCCGTCCCGTTCCGTTCCGTTCCGTTGCGTGCCGTTCCGTTCTACTCGGGTTGATTCCATTCCATTCCATTCCATTCCATTGAATTCCATTCCATTCCATTCCATTCCATTCCATTCCATTCCATTGAATTCCATTCCATTCCATTCCATTCCATTCCATTCCATTCCATTCCGTTCTACTCGGGTTGATTCCATTCTATTCCGTTCCATTCCATTCGATCTCATTCGATTCCATTCGATTCCATTCGATTCCACTCCATTCCATTCCATTGAATTCCATTCCATTCCATTCCATTCCATTCCATTCCATTGAATTCCATTCAATTCCATTCCATTCAATTCCATTCCATTCCATTCCATTCCATTCCATTGAATTCCATTCCATTCCATTGAATTCCATTCCATTCCATTCCATTCCATTGAATTCCGTTCCATTCCATTCCATTCCATTCCATTCCATTCCATTCCATTGAATTCCATTCCATTCCTTTCCATAGAATTCCGTTCCATTCCATTCCATTCCATTCCATTCCATTCCATTCCATTCTACTGGTGTCCATTCCATTCCATTCCATTCCATTCCATTCCATTCCATTCCTTTCCATTCCATTGCATTCCATTGCATTCCATTCCATTCCATTCCATTCCATTCCATTCCATTCCATTCCACACCACTCCACTCCACTCCACTCCATTCCACTCCACTCCACTCCGGTACATTCCATTCCATTCCATTCCATTCCATTCCATTCCATTCCGTGCTTCTCGGGTACATTCCGTTCCGTTCCATTCCATTCCATTCCATTCCATTCCGTTCCAGTGCACTCTACTCCACTCCACTCCACTCCACTCCACTCTGGTACATTCCATTCCATTCCATTCCATTCCATTCCATTCCATTCCATTTCCATTCCCATTCCATTTCCATTCCCGTTCCATTTCCATTCCCGTTTCTTTTCCATTCCCGTTCCATTTCCATTCCAGTTCCATTACCATTCCCGTTCCATTTCCATTCCCGATCCATTTCCATTCCCGTTCCTTTTCCATTCCCGTTCCATTTCCATTCCCGTTCCGTTACCATTCCCGTTCCATTTCCGTTCCCGTTCCGTTTCCGTTCCCGTTCCATTTCCGTTCTCGTTCCGTTTCCGTTCCCGTTCCATTTCCATTCCCGTTCCATTTCCGTTCCCGTTCCATTTCCATTCCCGTTCTATTTCCATTCCCTTTCCATTTCCATTTCATTCCATTCCGTTCTGCTCGGGTACATTCCATTCCATTCCATTGCATTCCATTCCATTCTGCTCCTGTCCATTCCATTCCATTCCATTCCGTTCCATTCCGTTCTACTCGGGTAGATTCCATTCCATTCCATTCCATTCCATTCCATTCCA
Organism: Gorilla gorilla gorilla; assembly: GCF_029281585.2. Lineage (NCBI taxonomy): Eukaryota > Metazoa > Chordata > Mammalia > Primates > Hominidae > Gorilla > Gorilla gorilla. Next base: position 6,950,467 of record NC_073240.2, on the reverse strand, counting down.
TTCTACTGGTGTCCATTCCATTCCATTCCATTCCATTCCATTCCATTCCATTGCATTCCATTCCATTCCATTCCATTCCATTCCGTTCCGTTCTACTCGGTTACATTCCATTCAATTCCATTCCATTCCGTTCTACTCGGGTAGATTCCATTCCATTCCATTCCATTCCATTCCTTTCCATTCCATTGCATTCCATTGCATTGCATTGCACTCAATTCCATTCCATTCCATTCCATTCCATTCCATTCCATTCCATTCCATTCCATTCCATTCCGTTCCGTTCAACTCGGTTACATTCCATTCAATTACATTCCATTCCGTTCTACTCGGTTACATTCCATTCCATTCCATTCCATTCCATTCCAATCCATTCCATTCCATTCCATTCCGTTCTACTCGGGTACATTCCATTCCATTCCATTCCATTCCATTCCATTCCATTCCGTTCTACTTTGGTACATTCCATTCCATTCCATTCCATTCCATTCCATTACATTACATTCCATTCCATTCCATTCCGTTCTACTCGGGTTGATTCCATTCTATTCCATTTCATTCCATTCCATTCCATTCCATTCCATTCCATTCCATTCCATTCCATTCCATTCCATTGAATTCCATTCCGTTCCATTCCATTCCATCGAATTCCATTCCATTCCATTCCATTCCATTCCATTCCATTCCATTCCATTCCATTGAATTCCATTCCATTCCATTCCATTCCATTCCATTCCATCCCATTCCATTCCATTCCATTCCATTCCGTTCTACTCGGGTTGATTCCATTCTATTCCATTCCATTCCATTCGATCCCATTTGATTCCATTCGATTCCATTCAATTCCATTCGATTCCATTCCATTCCACTCCATTCCATTCCATTGAATTCCATTCCATTCCATTCCATTCCATTCCATTCCATTCCATTCCATTCCATTCCATTGAATTCCATTCCATTCCATTCCATTCCATTCCATTCCATTGAATTCCATTCCATTCCATTCCATTCAATTGAATTCCGTTCCATTCCATTCCATTCCGTTCCGTTCCGTCCCGTTCCGTTCCGTTCCGTTCCGTTGCGTTCCGTTCCGTTCTACTCGGGTTGATTAAATTCTATTCCATTCCATTCTATTCGATTCCATTCGATTCCAATCGATTCCATTCGATTCCATTCGATTCCATTGAATTCCATTCCATTCCATTCCATTCCATTGAATTGCGTTGCATTATATTCCATTCCGTTCCGTTCCGTCCCGTTCCGTTCCGTTCCGTTCCGTTGCGTGCCGTTCCGTTCTACTCGGGTTGATTCCATTCCATTCCATTCCATTCCATTCCATTCCATTCCATTCCATTCCATTCCATTCCATTCCATTGAATTCCATTCCATTCCATTCCATTCCATTCCATTCCATTGAATTCCATTCCATTCCATTCCATTCCATTCCATTCCATTCCATTCCATTCCATTCCATTGAATTCCATTCCATTCCATTGAATTCCATTCCATTCCATTCCATTCCATGGAATTCCATTCCATTCCATTCCATTCCATTCCATTCCATTCCATTCCATTCCATTCCATTGAATTCCATTCCATTCCATTCCATTCCATTCCATTGAATTCCATTCCGTTCCATTCCATTCCATTGAATTCCATTCCATTCCATTCCATTCCATTCCATTCCATTCCATTGAATTCCATTCCATTCCATTCCATTCCATTCCATTCCATCCCATTCCATTCCATTCCATTCCATTCCGTTCTACTCGGGTTGATTCCATTCTATTCCATTCCATTCCATTCGATCCCATTTGATTCCATTCGATTCCATTCAATTCCATTCGATTCCATTCCATTCCACTCCATTCCATTCCATAGAATTCCATTCCATTCCATTCCATTCCATTCCATGGAATTCCATTCCATTCCATTCCATTCCATTCCATAGAATTCCATTCCATTCCATTCCGTTCTACTTTGGTATATTCCATTCCATTCCATTCCATTCCATTCCATTCCATTCCATTCCATTACATTCCATTCCATTCCATTCCGTTCTACTCAGGTTGATTCCATTCTATTCCATTCCATTCCATTCCATTCCATTCCATTCCATTCCATTCCATTCCACTCCACTCCACTCCACTCCACTCCATTCCACTCCACTCCACTCCGGTACATTCCATTCCATTCCATTCCATTCCATTCCATTCCGTGCTTCTCGGGTACATTCCGTTCCGTTCCATTCCATTCCATTCCATTCCATTCCGTTCCAGTGCACTCTACTCCACTCCACTCCACTCCACTCCACTCCGGTACATTCCATTCCATTCCATTCCATTCCATTCCATTCCATTTCCATTCCCATTCCATTTCCATTCCCGTTCCATTTCCATTCGCATTTCTTTTCCATTCCCGTTCCATTTCCATTCCAGTTCCATTACCATTCCCGTTCCATTTCCATTCCCGATCCATTTCCAATCCCGTTCCATTTCCATTCCCGTTCCATTTCCATTCCCGTTCCATTACCATTCCCGTTCCATTTCCGTTCCCGTTCCGTTTCCGTTCCCGTTCCATTTCCGTTCTCGTTCCGTTTCCGTTCCCGTTCCATTTCCATTCCCGTTCCATTTCCGTTCCCGTTCCATTTCCATTCCCGTTCCATTTCCATTCCCTTTCCATTTCCATTTCATTCCATTCCGTTCTGCTCGGGTACATTCCATTCCATTCCATTGCATTCCATTCCGTTCTGCTCCTGTCCATTCCATTCCATTCCATTCCGTTCCATTCCGTTCTACTCGAGTAGATTCCATTCCATTCCATTCCATTCCATTCCATTCCATTCCATTCCATTCCATTCCATTCCATTCAACTGGTGTCCATTCCATTCCATTCCATTCCATTGCATTCCATTCCATTCCATTCCATTCCGTTCCGTTCTACTCGGTTACGTTCCATTCAATTCAATTCCATTCCGTTCTACTCGGGTAGATTCCATTCCATTCCATTCCATTCCTTTCCATTCCATTGCATTCCATTGCATTGCATTGCACTCAATTCCATTCCATTCCATTCCATTCCATTCCATTCCATTCCATTCCATTCCATTCCGTTCCGTTCAACTCGGTTACATTCCATTCAATTACATTCCATTCCGTTCTACTCGGTTACATTCCATTCCATTCCATTCCATTCCATTCCAATCCATTCCATTCCATTCCATTCCGTTCTACTCGGGTACATTCCATTCCATTCCATTCCATTCCATTCCATTCCATTCCATTCCATTCCATTCCGTTCTAATTTGGTACATTCCATTCTATTCCATTCCATTCCATTCCATTCCATTCCATTCCATTCCATTCCATTCCATTCCGTTCTACTCAGGTTGATTCCATTCTATTCCATTCCATTCCATTCCATTCCATTCCATTCCATTCCATTCCATTCCATTCCATTCCATTCGATTCCATTCCATTCCATTCCATAGAATTCCATTCCATTCCATTCCATTCCATGGAATTCCATTCCATTCCATTCCATTCCATTCCATTCCATGGAATTCCATTCCATTCCATTCCATTCCATTCCATTCCATTCCATTCCATTCCATTCCATTCCATTCCATTGAATTCCATTCCATTCCATTCCATTCCATTCCATTGAATTCCATTCCGTTCCATTCCATTCCATTCCATTCCATTCCATTCCATTCCATTCCATCCCATTCCATTCCATTCCATTCCATTCCATTCCATTCCATTCCATCCCATTCCATTCCATTCCATTCCATTCCGTTCTACTCGGGTTGATTCCATTCTATTCCATTCCATTCCATTCGATCCCATTTGATTCCATTCGATTCCATTCAATTCCATTCGATTCCATTCCATTCCACTACATTCCATTCCATGGAATTCCGTTCCATTCCATTCCATTCCGTTCCTTTCCGTCCCGTTCCGTTCCGTTCCGTTCCGTTGCGTTCCATTCCGTTCTACTCGGGTTGATTACATTCTATTCCATTCCATTCCATTCGATTCCATTCGATTCCATTCGATTCCACTCCATTCCATTCCATAGAATTCCATTCCATTCCATTCCATTCCATTGAATTCCATTCCATTCCATTCCATTCCATAGAATTCCATTTAATTCCATTCCATTCCATTGAATTCCATTCCATTCCATTCCATTCCATTCCATTCCATTCCATTCCATTCCATTCTACTGGTGTCCATTCCATTCCATTCCATTCCATTCCATTCCATTCCATTCCATTCCTTTCCATTCCATTGCATTCCATTGCATTCCATTCCATTCCATTCCATTCCATTCCATTCCATTCCATTCCACTCCACTCCACTCCACTCCACTCCATTCCACTCCACTCCACTCCGGTACATTCCATTCCATTCCATTCCATTCCATTCCATTCCATTCCGTGCTTCTCGGGTACATTCCGTTCCGTTCCATTCCATTCCATTCCATTCCATTCCGTTCCAGTGCACTCTACTCCACTCCACTCCACTCCACTCCACTCCGGTACATTCCATTCCATTCCATTCCATTCCATTCCATTCCATTCCATTGAATTCCATTCCATTCCATTGAATTCCATTCCATTCCATTCCATTCCATTGAATTCCGTTCCATTCCATTCCTTTCCATTCCATTCCATTCCATTCCATTCCATTCCATTCCATTCCATTGAATTCCATTCCATTCCATTCCATTCCTTTCCATTGAATTCCATTCTGTTCCATTCCATTCCTTTGAATTCCGTTCCATTCCATTCCATTCCATTCCTTTCCGTTCCGTTCCGTTCCGTTCCATTCCGTTGCGTTCCGCTCCGTTCTACTCGGGTTGATTCCATTCTATTCCATTCCATTCCATTCGATCCCATTCGATTCCATTCGATTCCATTCGATTCCATTCGATTCCACTCCACTTCATTCCATAGAATTCCATTCCTTTCCATTCCATTTGAATTCCATTCCATTCCATTCCATTCCATTCTATTCCATTCCATCCCATTCCATTCCATTCCATTCCATTCTACTCGGGTTGATTGCATTCTATTCCATTCCATTCCATTCGATTCCATTCGATTCCATTCGATTCCATTCGATTCCATTCGATTCCATTCCATTCCATTCCATTCCATTCCATTCCATTCCATTGAATTCCATTCCATTCCATTCCATTCCATTCCATTGAATTCCATTCCATTCCATTCCATTAAATTCCATTCCATTCCATTCCATTCCATTGAATTCCATTCCATTCCATAGAATTCCATTCCATTCCATTCCATTCCATTGAATTCCGTTCCTTTCCATTCCATTCCATTCCGTTCCGTGCTTCTCGGGTACATTCCGTTCCGTTCCATTCCATTCCATTCCATTCCATTCCGTTCCAGTGCACTCTACTCCACTCCACTCCACTCCAATACACTCCGGTACATTCCATTCCATTCCATTCCATTCCATTTCCATTCCCATTCCATTTCCATTCCCGTTCCATTTCCATTCCCGTTTCTTTTCCATTCCCGTTCCATTTCCATTCCAGTTCCATTACCATTCCCGTTCCATTTCCATTCCCGATCCATTTCCATTCCCGTTCCTTTTCCATTCCCGTTCCATTTCCATTCCCGTTCCGTTACCATTCCCGTTCCATTTCCGTTCCCGTTCCGTTTCCGTTCCCGTTCCATTTCCGTTCTCGTTCCGTTTCCGTTCCCGTTCCATTTCCATTCCCGTTCCATTTCCGTTCCCGTTCCATTTCCATTCCCGTTCCATTTCCATTCCCTTTCCATTTCCATTTCATTCCATTCCGTTCTGCTCGGGTACATTCCATTCCATTCCATTGCATTCCATTCCGTTCTGCTCCTGTCCATTCCATTCCATTCCAATCCGTTCCATTCCGTTCTACTCGGGTAGATTCCATTCCATTCCATTCCATTCCATTCCATTCCATTCCATTCCATTCCATTCCATTCCATTCTACTGGTGTCCATTCCATTCCATTCCATTCCATTCCATTCCATTCCATTCCATTGCATTCCATTCCATTCCATTCCATTCCGTTCCGTTCTACTCGGTTACATTCCATTCAATTCCATTCCATTCCGTTCTACTCGGGTAGATTCCATTCCATTCCATTCCATTCCTTTCCATTCCATTGCATTCCATTGCATTGCATTGCACTCAATTCCATTCCATTCCATTCCATTCCATTCCATTCCATTCCATTCCATTCCATTCCGTTCCGTTCAACTCGGTTACATTCCATTCAATTACATTCCATTCCGTTCTACTCGGTTACATTCCATTCCATTCCATTCCATTCCATTCCAATCCATTGCATTCCATTCCATTCCGTTCTACTCGGGTACCTTCCGTTCCATTCCATTCCATTCCATTCCATTCCATTCCATTCCTTTCCGTTCTACTTTGGTACATTCCATTCCATTCCATTCCATTCCATTCCATTCCATTCCATTCCATTCCATTCCATTCCATTCCGTTCTACTCAGGTTGATTCCATTCTATTCCATTCCATTCCATTCCATTCCATTCCATTCCATTCGATTCCATTCCATTCCATTCCATTGAATTCCATTCCATTCCATTCCATTCCATGGAATTCCATTCCATTCCATTCCATTCCATTCCATTCCATTCCATTGAATTCCATTCCATTCCATTCCATTCCATTGAATTCCATTCCGTTCCATTCCATTCCATTGAATTCCATTAAATTCCATTCCATTCCATTCCATTCCATTCCATTGAATTCCATTCCATTCCATTCCATTCCATTCCATTCCATTCCATCCCATTCCATTCCATTCCATTCCATTCCGTTCTACTCGGGTTGATTTCTTTCTATTCCATTCCATTCCATTCGATCCCATTTGATTCCATTCGATTCCATTCAATTCCATTCGATTCCATTCCATTCCACTCCATTCCATTCCATTGAATTCCATTCCATTCCATTCCATTCCATTCCATTCCATTCCATGGAATTCCATTCCATTCCATTCCATTCCATTCCATAGAATTCCATTCCATTCCATTCCATTCCACTGAATTCCGTTCCTTTCCATTCCATTCCGTTCCGTTCCGTTCCGTTCCGTTCCGTTGCGTTCCGTTCCGTTCCGTTGTGTTCCGTTCCGTTCTACTCGGGTTGATTCCATTCTATTCCATTCCATTCCAATCCATTCCGTTCCATTCCATTGAATTCCATTCCATTCCACTCCATTCCATTCCATTCCATTCCATTCCATTCCATTCCATGGAATTACGTTCCATTCCATTCCATTCCGTTCCGTTCCGTCCCGTTCCGTTCCGTTCCGTTCCGTTGCGTTCCGTTCCGTTCTACTCGGGTTGATTCCATTCTATTCCATTCCATTCCATTCGATTCCATTCGATTCCATTCGATTCCACTCCATTCCATTCCATAGAATTCCATTCCATTCCATTCCATTCCATTGAATTCCATTCCATTCCATTCCATTCCATGGAATTCCATTCCATTCCATTCCATTCCATTGAATTCCATTCCATTCCATTCCATTCCATTCCATTCCATTCCATTCCATTCCATTCCATTCTACTGTTGTCCATTCCATTCCATTCCATTCCATTCCATTCCATTCCATTCCATTCCATTCCTTTCCATTCCATTGCATTATATTGCATTCCATTCCATTCCATTCCATTCCATTCCATTCCATTCCATTCCACTCCACTCCACTCCACTCCACTCCATTCCACTCCACTCCACTCCGGTTCATTCCATTCCATTCCATTCCATTCCATTCCATTCCATTCCATTCCATTCCGTGCTTCTCGGGTACATTCCGTTCCGTTCCATTCCATTCCATTCCATTCCATTCCGTTCCAGTGCACTCTACTCCACTCCACTCCACTCCACTCCACTCCGGTACATTCCATTCCATTCCATTCCATTCCATTCCATTCCATTTCCATTCCCATTCCATTTCCATTCCCGTTCCATTTCCATTCCCGTTTCTTTTCCATTCCCGTTCCATTTCCATTCCCGTTCCGTTACCATTCCCGTTCCATTTCCGTTCCCGTTCCGTTTCCGTTCCCGTTCCATTTCCGTTCTCGTTCCGTTTCCGTTCCCGTTCCATTTCCATTCCCGTTCCATTTCCGTTCCCGTTCCATTTCCATTCCCGTTCCATTTCCATTCCCTTTCCATTTCCATTTCATTCCATTCCATTCTGCTCGGGTACATTCCATTCCATTCCATTGCATTCTATTCCGTTCTGCTCCTGTCCATTCCATTCCATTCCATTCCGTTCCATTCCGTTCTACTCGGGTAGATTCCATTCCATTCCATTCCATTCCATTCCATTCCATTCCATTCCATTCCATTCCATTCCATTCAACTGGTGTCCATTCCATTCCATTCCATTCCATTCCATTCCAATCCATTGCATTCCATTCCATTCCGTTCTACTCGGGTACCTTCCGTTCCATTCCATTCCATTCCATTCCATTCCATTCCATTCCTTTCCGTTCTACTTTGGTACATTCCATTCCATTCCATTCCATTCCATTCCATTCCATTCCATTCCATTCCATTCCATTCCATTCCGTTCTACTCAGGTTGATTCCATTCTATTCCATTCCATTCCATTCCATTCCATTCCATTCCATTCGATTCCATTCCATTCCATTCCATTGAATTCCATTCCATTCCATTCCATTCCATGGAATTCCATTCCATTCCATTCCATTGAATTCCATTCCATTCCATTCCATTCCATTGAATTCCATTCCATTCCATTCCATTCCATGGAATTCCATTCCATTCCATTCCATTCCATTCCATTCCATTCCATTCCATTCCATCCCATTCCATTCCATTCCATTCCATTCCGTTCTACTCGGGTTGATTTCTTTCTATTCCATTCCATTCCATTCGATCCCATTTGATTCCATTCGATTCCATTCAATTCCATTCGATTCCATTCCATTCCACTCCATTCCATTCCATTGAATTCCATTCCATTCCATTCCATTCCATTCCATTCCATTCCACTGAATTCCGTTCCTTTCCATTCCATTCCGTTCCGTTCCGTTCCGTTCCGTTCCGTTGCGTTCCGTTCCGTTCCGTTGTGTTCCGTTCCGTTCTACTCGGGTTGATTCCATTCTATTCCATTCCATTCCAATCCATTCCGTTCCATTCCATTGAATTCCATTCCATTCCATTCCATTCCATTCCATTCCATTCCATTCCATTCCATGGAATTACGTTCCATTCCATTCCATTCCGTTCCGTTCCGTCCCGTTCCGTTCCGTTCCGTTCCGTTGCGTTCCGTTCCGTTCTACTCGGGTTGATTCCATTCTATTCCATTCCATTCCATTCGATTCCATTCGATTCCATTCGATTCCACTCCATTCCATTCCATAGAATTCCATTCCATTCCATTCCATTCCATGGAATTCCATTCCATTCCGTGCTTCTCGGGTACATTCCGTTCCGTTCCATTCCATTCCATTCCATTCCATTCCGTTCCAGTGCTCTCTACTCCACTCCACTCCACTCCACTCCACTCCGGTACATTCCATTCCATTCCATTCCATTCCATTCCATTCCATTTCCATTCCAATTCCATTTCCATTCCCGTTCCATTTCCATTCCCGTTTCTTTTCCATTCCCGTTCCATTTCCATTCCAGTTCCATTACCATTCCCGTTCCATTTCCATTCCTGATCCATTTCCATTCCCGTTCCTTTTCCATTCCCGTTCCATTTCCATTCCCGTTCCTTTACCATTCCCGTTCCATTTCCGTTCCCGTTCCGTTTCCGTTCCCGTTCCATTTCCGTTCTCGTTCCGTTTCCGTTCCCGTTCCATTTCCATTCCCGTTCCATTTCCGTTCCCGTTCCATTTCCATTCCCGTTCCATTTCCATTCCCTTTCCATTTCCATTTCATTCCATTCCGTTCTGCTCGGGTACATTCCATTCCATTCCATTGCATTCCATTCCGTTCTGCTCCTGTCCATTCCATTCCATTCCATTCCGTTCCATTCCGTTCTACTCGGGTAGATTCCATTCCATTCCATTCCATTCCATTCCATTCCATTCCATTCCATTCCATTCCATTCTACTGGTGTCCATTCCACTCCATTCCATTCCATTCCATTCCATTCCATTCCATTCCATTCCATTGCATTCCATTCCATTCCATTCCATTCCGTTCCGTTCTACTCGGTTACATTCCATTCAATTCCATTCCATTCCGTTCTACTCGGGTAGATTCCATTCCATTCCATTCCATTCCTTTCCATTCCATTGCATTCAATTGCATTGCATTGCACTCAATTCCATTCCATTCCATTCCATTCCATTCCATTCCATTCCATACCATTCCATTCCGTTCCGTTCAACTCGGTTACATTCCATTCAATTACATTCCATTCCGTTCTACTCGGTTACATTCCATTCCATTCCATTCTATTCCATTCCATTCCAATCCATTCCATTCCATTCCATTCCGTTCTACTCGGGTACATTCCATTCCATTCCATTCCATTCCATTCCATTCCATTCCATTCCATTCCATTCCATTCCGTTCTACTTTGGTACATTCCATTCCATTCCATTCCATTCCATTCCATTCCATTCCATTCCATTCCATTCCATTCCATTCCATTCCATTCCATTCCGTTCTACTCGGGTTGATTCCAATCTATTCCATTCCATTCCATTCCATTCCATTCCATTCCATTCCATTCCATTCCATTCCATGGAATTCCATTCCATTCCATTCCATTCCATGGAATTCCATTCCATTCCATTCCATTCCATTCCATTCCTTTCCATTGAATTCCATTAAATTCCATTCCATTCCATTCCATTGAATTCCATTCCATTCCATTCCATTCCATTCCATTCCATTCCATTCCATTCCATTGAATTCCATTCCATTCCATTCCATTCCATTCCATTGAATTCCATTCCATTCCATTCCATTCAATTGAATTCCGTTCCATTCCATTCCATTCCGTTCCATGGAATTCCATTCCATTCCATTCCATTCCATTCCATTCCATTCCATTCCATTCCATCCCATTCCATTCCATTCCATTCCATTCCGTTCTACTCGGGTTGATTTCTTTCTATTCCATTCCATTCCATTCGATCCCATTTGATTCCATTCGATTCCATTCAATTCCATTCGATTCCATTCCATTCCACTCCATTCCATTCCATTGAATTCCATTCCATTCCATTCCATTCCATTCCATTCCATTCCACTGAAATCCGTTCCTTTCCATTCCATTCCGTTCCGTTCCGTTCCGTTCCGTTCCGTTGCGTTCCGTTCCGTTCCGTTGTGTTCCGTTCCGTTCTACTCGGGTTGATTCCATTCTATTCCATTCCATTCCAATCCATTCCGTTCCATTCCATTGAATTCCATTCCATTCCATTCCATTCCATTCCATTCCATTCCATTCCATTCCATGGAATTACGTTCCATTCCATTCCATTCCGTTCCGTTCCGTCCCGTTCCGTTCCGTTCCGTTCCGTTGCGTTCCGTTCCGTTCTACTCGGGTTGATTCCATTCTATTCCATTCCATTCCATTCGATTCCATTCGATTCCATTCGATTCCACTCCATTCCATTCCATAGAATTCCATTCCATTCCATTCCATTCCATGGAATTCCATTCCATTCCGTGCTTCTCGGGTACATTCCGTTCCGTTCCATTCCATTCCATTCCATTCCATTCCGTTCCAGTGCTCTCTACTCCACTCCACTCCACTCCACTCCACTCCGGTACATTCCATTCCATTCCATTCCATTCCATTCCATTCCATTTCCATTCCAATTCCATTTCCATTCCCGTTCCATTTCCATTCCCGTTTCTTTTCCATTCCCGTTCCATTTCCATTCCAGTTCCATTACCATTCCCGTTCCATTTCCATTCCTGATCCATTTCCATTCCCGTTCCTTTTCCATTCCCGTTCCATTTCCATTCCCGTTCCTTTACCATTCCCGTTCCATTTCCGTTCCCGTTCCGTTTCCGTTCCCGTTCCATTTCCGTTCTCGTTCCGTTTCCGTTCCCGTTCCATTTCCATTCCCGTTCCATTTCCGTTCCCGTTCCATTTCCATTCCCGTTCCATTTCCATTCCCTTTCCATTTCCATTTCATTCCATTCCGTTCTGCTCGGGTACATTCCATTCCATTCCATTGCATTCCATTCCGTTCTGCTCCTGTCCATTCCATTCCATTCCATTCCGTTCCATTCCGTTCTACTCGGGTAGATTCCATTCCATTCCATTCCATTCCATTCCATTCCATTCCATTCCATTCCATTCCATTCTACTGGTGTCCATTCCACTCCATTCCATTCCATTCCATTCCATTCCATTCCATTCCATTGCATTCCATTCCATTCCATTCCATTCCGTTCCGTTCTACTCGGTTACATTCCATTCAATTCCATTCCATTCCGTTCTACTCGGGTAGATTCCATTCCATTCCATTCCATTCCTTTCCATTCCATTGCATTCAATTGCATTGCATTGCACTCAATTCCATTCCATTCCATTCCATTCCATTCCATTCCATTCCATTCCATACCATTCCATTCCGTTCCGTTCAACTCGGTTACATTCCATTCAATTACATTCCATTCCGTTCTACTCGGTTACATTCCATTCCATTCCATTCCATTCCATTCCATTCCAATCCATTCCATTCCATTCCATTCCGTTCTACTCGGGTACATTCCATTCCATTCCATTCCATTCCATTCCATTACATTACATTCCATTCCGTTCTACTTTGGTACATTCCATTCCATTCCATTCCATTCCATTCCATTCCATTCCATTCCATTCCATTCCATTCCATTCCATTCCATTCCGTTCTACTCGGGTTGATTCCAATCTATTCCATTCCATTCCATTCCATTCCATTCCATTCCATTCCATTCCATTCCATGGAATTCCATTCCATTCCATTCCATTCCATGGAATTCCATTCCATTCCATTCCATTCCATTCCATGGAATTCCATTCCATTCCATTCCATTCCATGGAATTCCATTCCATTCCATTCCATTCCATTCCATTCCTTTCCATTGAATTCCATTAAATTCCATTCCATTCCATTCCATTGAATTCCATTCCATTCCATTCCATTCCATTCCATTCCATTCCATTCCATTCCATTGAATTCCATTCCATTCCATTCCATTCCATTCCATTGAATTCCATTCCATTCCATTCCATTCAATTGAATTCCGTTCCATTCCATTCCATTCCGTTCCGTTCCGTCCCGTTCCGTTCCGTTCCGTTCCGTTGCGTTCCGTTCCGTTCTACTCGGGTTGATTAAATTCTATTCCATTCCATTCTATTCGATTCCATTCGATTCCAATCGATTCCATTCGATTCCATTCGATTCCATTGAATTCCATTCCATTCCATTCCATTCCATTGAATTGCGTTGCATTATATTCCATTCCGTTCCGTTCCGTCCCGTTCCGTTCCGTTCCGTTGCGTGCCGTTCCGTTCTACTCGGGTTGATTCCATTCCATTCCATTCCATTCCATTGAATTCCATTCCATTCCATTCCATTCCATTCCATTCCATTCCATTGAATTCCATTCCATTCCATTCCATTCCATTCCATTCCATTCCATTCCGTTCTACTCGGGTTGATTCCATTCTATTCCGTTCCATTCCATTCGATCTCATTCGATTCCATTCGATTCCATTCGATTCCACTCCATTCCATTCCATTGAATTCCATTCCATTCCATTCCATTCCATTCCATTCCATTGAATTCCATTCAATTCCATTCCATTCAATTCCATTCCATTCCATTCCATTCCATTCCATTGAATTCCATTCCATTCCATTGAATTCCATTCCATTCCATTCCATTCCATTGAATTCCGTTCCATTCCATTCCATTCCATTCCATTCCATTCCATTCCATTGAATTCCATTCCATTCCTTTCCATAGAATTCCGTTCCATTCCATTCCATTCCATTCCATTCCATTCCATTCCATTCTACTGGTGTCCATTCCATTCCATTCCATTCCATTCCATTCCATTCCATTCCATTCCTTTCCATTCCATTGCATTCCATTGCATTCCATTCCATTCCATTCCATTCCATTCCATTCCATTCCATTCCACACCACTCCACTCCACTCCACTCCATTCCACTCCACTCCACTCCGGTACATTCCATTCCATTCCATTCCATTCCATTCCATTCCATTCCGTGCTTCTCGGGTACATTCCGTTCCGTTCCATTCCATTCCATTCCATTCCATTCCGTTCCAGTGCACTCTACTCCACTCCACTCCACTCCACTCCACTCTGGTACATTCCATTCCATTCCATTCCATTCCATTCCATTCCATTCCATTTCCATTCCCATTCCATTTCCATTCCCGTTCCATTTCCATTCCCGTTTCTTTTCCATTCCCGTTCCATTTCCATTCCAGTTCCATTACCATTCCCGTTCCATTTCCATTCCCGATCCATTTCCATTCCCGTTCCTTTTCCATTCCCGTTCCATTTCCATTCCCGTTCCGTTACCATTCCCGTTCCATTTCCGTTCCCGTTCCGTTTCCGTTCCCGTTCCATTTCCGTTCTCGTTCCGTTTCCGTTCCCGTTCCATTTCCATTCCCGTTCCATTTCCGTTCCCGTTCCATTTCCATTCCCGTTCTATTTCCATTCCCTTTCCATTTCCATTTCATTCCATTCCGTTCTGCTCGGGTACATTCCATTCCATTCCATTGCATTCCATTCCATTCTGCTCCTGTCCATTCCATTCCATTCCATTCCGTTCCATTCCGTTCTACTCGGGTAGATTCCATTCCATTCCATTCCATTCCATTCCATTCCATTCTACTGGTGTCCATTCCATTCCATTCCATTCCATTCCATTCCATTCCATTGCATTCCATTCCATTCCATTCCATTCCATTCCGTTCCGTTCTACTCGGTTACATTCCATTCAATTCCATTCCATTCCGTTCTACTCGGGTAGATTCCATTCCATTCCATTCCATTCCATTCCTTTCCATTCCATTGCATTCCATTGCATTGCATTGCACTCAATTCCATTCCATTCCATTCCATTCCATTCCATTCCATTCCATTCCATTCCATTCCATTCCGTTCCGTTCAACTCGGTTACATTCCATTCAATTACATTCCATTCCGTTCTACTCGGTTACATTCCATTCCATTCCATTCCATTCCATTCCAATCCATTCCATTCCATTCCATTCCGTTCTACTCGGGTACATTCCATTCCATTCCATTCCATTCCATTCCATTCCATTCCGTTCTACTTTGGTACATTCCATTCCATTCCATTCCATTCCATTCCATTACATTACATTCCATTCCATTCCATTCCGTTCTACTCGGGTTGATTCCATTCTATTCCATTTCATTCCATTCCATTCCATTGCATTCCATTCCATTCCATTCCATTCCATTCCATTCCATTGAATTCCATTCCGTTCCATTCCATTCCATCGAATTCCATTCCATTCCATTCCATTCCATTCCATTCCATTCCATTCCATTCCATTGAATTCCATTCCATTCCATTCCATTCCATTCCATTCCATTCCATTCCATCCCATTCCATTCCATTCCATTCCATTCCGTTCTACTCGGGTTGATTCCATTCTATTCCATTCCATTCCATTCGATCCCATTTGATTCCATTCGATTCCATTCAATTCCATTCGATTCCATTCCATTCCACTCCATTCCATTCCATTGAATTCCATTCCATTCCATTCCATTCCATTCCATTCCATTCCATTCCATTCCATTCCATTGAATTCCATTCCATTCCATTCCATTCCATTCCATTCCATTGAATTCCATTCCATTCCATTCCATTCAATTGAATTCCGTTCCATTCCATTCCATTCCGTTCCGTTCCGTCCCGTTCCGTTCCGTTCCGTTCCGTTGCGTTCCGTTCCGTTCTACTCGGGTTGATTAAATTCTATTCCATTCCATTCTATTCGATTCCATTCGATTCCAATCGATTCCATTCGATTCCATTCGATTCCATTGAATTCCATTCCATTCCATTCCATTCCATTGAATTGCGTTGCATTATATTCCATTCCGTTCCGTTCCGTCCCGTTCCGTTCCGTTCCGTTCCGTTGCGTGCCGTTCCGTTCTACTCGGGTTGATTCCATTCCATTCCATTCCATTCCATTCCATTCCATTCCATTCCATTCCATTCCATTCCATTCCATTCCATTGAATTCCATTCCATTCCATTCCATTCCATTCCATTCCATTCCATACCGTTCTACTCGGGTTGATTCCATTCTATTCCATTCCATTCCATTCGATCTCATTCGATTCCATTCGATTCCATTCGATTCCACTCCATTCCATTCCATTGAATTCCATTCCATTCCATTCCATTCCATTCCATTCCATTGAATTCCATTCCATTCCATTCCATTCCATTCCATTCCATTCCATTCCATTCCATTCCATTCCATTGAATTCCATTCCATTCCATTGAATTCCATTCCATTCCATTCCATTCCATGGAATTCCATTCCATTCCATTCCATTCCATTCCATTCCATTCCATTCCATTCCATTCCATTGAATTCCATTCCATTCCATTCCATTCCATTCCATTGAATTCCATTCCGTTCCATTCCATTCCATTGAATTCCATTCCATTCCATTCCATTCCATTCCATTCCATTCCATTGAATTCCATTCCATTCCATTCCATTCCATTCCATTCCATCCCATTCCATTCCATTCCATTCCATTCCGTTCTACTCGGGTTGATTCCATTCTATTCCATTCCATTCCATTCGATCCCATTTGATTCCATTCGATTCCATTCAATTCCATTCGATTCCATTCCATTCCACTCCATTCCATTCCATAGAATTCCATTCCATTCCATTCCATTCCATTCCATGGAATTCCATTCCATTCCATTCCATTCCATTCCATAGAATTCCATTCCATTCCATTCCGTTCTACTTTGGTATATTCCATTCCATTCCATTCCATTCCATTCCATTCCATTCCATTCCATTACATTCCATTCCATTCCATTCCGTTATACTCAGGTTGATTCCATTCTATTCCATTCCATTCCATTCCATTCCATTCCATTCCATTCCATTCCATTCCACTCCACTCCACTCCACTCCACTCCATTCCACTCCACTCCACTCCGGTACATTCCATTCCATTCCATTCCATTCCATTCCATTCCATTCCGTGCTTCTCGGGTACATTCCGTTCCGTTCCATTCCATTCCATTCCATTCCATTCCGTTCCAGTGCACTCTACTCCACTCCACTCCACTCCACTCCACTCCGGTACATTCCATTCCATTCCATTCCATTCCATTCCATTCCATTTCCATTCCCATTCCATTTCCATTCCCGTTCCATTTCCATTCGCATTTCTTTTCCATTCCCGTTCCATTTCCATTCCAGTTCCATTACCATTCCCGTTCCATTTCCATTCCCGATCCATTTCCAATCCCGTTCCATTTCCATTCCCGTTCCATTTCCATTCCCGTTCCATTACCATTCCCGTTCCATTTCCGTTCCCGTTCCGTTTCCGTTCCCGTTCCATTTCCGTTCTCGTTCCGTTTCCGTTCCCGTTCCATTTCCATTCCCGTTCCATTTCCGTTCCCGTTCCATTTCCATTCCCGTTCCATTTCCATTCCCTTTCCATTTCCATTTCATTCCATTCCGTTCTGCTCGGGTACATTCCATTCCATTCCATTGCATTCCATTCCGTTCTGCTCCTGTCCATTCCATTCCATTCCATTCCGTTCCATTCCGTTCTACTCGAGTAGATTCCATTCCATTCCATTCCATTCCATTCCATTCCATTCCATTCCATTCCATTCCATTCCATTCAACTGGTGTCCATTCCATTCCATTCCATTCCATTGCATTCCATTCCATTCCATTCCATTCCGTTCCGTTCTACTCGGTTACGTTCCATTCAATTCAATTCCATTCCGTTCTACTCGGGTAGATTCCATTCCATTCCATTCCATTCCTTTCCATTCCATTGCATTCCATTGCATTGCATTGCACTCAATTCCATTCCATTCCATTCCATTCCATTCCATTCCATTCCATTCCATTCCATTCCGTTCCGTTCAACTCGGTTACATTCCATTCAATTACATTCCATTCCGTTCTACTCGGTTACATTCCATTCCATTCCATTCCATTCCATTCCAATCCATTCCATTCCATTCCATTCCGTTCTACTCGGGTACATTCCATTCCATTCCATTCCATTCCATTCCATTCCATTCCATTCCATTCCATTCCGTTCTACTTTGGTACATTCCATTCTATTCCATTCCATTCCATTCCATTCCATTCCATTCCATTCCATTCCATTCCATTCCGTTCTACTCAGGTTGATTCCATTCTATTCCATTCCATTCCATTCCATTCCATTCCATTCCATTCCATTCCATTCCATTCCATTCCATTCCATTCGATTCCATTCCATTCCATTCCATAGAATTCCATTCCATTCCATTCCATTCCATGGAATTCCATTCCATTCCATTCCATTCCATTCCATTCCATGGAATTCCATTCCATTCCATTCCATTCCATTCCATTCCATTCCATTCCATTCCATTCCATTCCATTCCATTGAATTCCATTCCATTCCATTCCATTCCATTCCATTGAATTCCATTCCGTTCCATTCCATTCCATTCCATTCCATTCCATTCCATTCCATTCCATCCCATTCCATTCCATTCCATTCCATTCCATTCCATTCCATTCCATCCCATTCCATTCCATTCCATTCCATTCCGTTCTACTCGGGTTGATTCCATTCTATTCCATTCCATTCCATTCGATCCCATTTGATTCCATTCGATTCCATTCAATTCCATTCGATTCCATTCCATTCCACTACATTCCATTCCATGGAATTCCGTTCCATTCCATTCCATTCCGTTCCTTTCCGTCCCGTTCCGTTCCGTTCCGTTCCGTTGCGTTCCATTCCGTTCTACTCGGGTTGATTACATTCTATTCCATTCCATTCCATTCGATTCCATTCGATTCCATTCGATTCCACTCCATTCCATTCCATAGAATTCCATTCCATTCCATTCCATTCCATTGAATTCCATTCCATTCCATTCCATTCCATAGAATTCCATTTAATTCCATTCCATTCCATTGAATTCCATTCCATTCCATTCCATTCCATTCCATTCCATTCCATTCCATTCCATTCTACTGGTGTCCATTCCATTCCATTCCATTCCATTCCATTCCATTCCATTCCATTCCTTTCCATTCCATTGCATTCCATTGCATTCCATTCCATTCCATTCCATTCCATTCCATTCCATTCCACTCCACTCCACTCCACTCCACTCCATTCCACTCCACTCCACTCCGGTACATTCCATTCCATTCCATTCCATTCCATTCCATTCCATTCCGTGCTTCTCGGGTACATTCCGTTCCGTTCCATTCCATTCCATTCCATTCCATTCCGTTCCAGTGCACTCTACTCCACTCCACTCCACTCCACTCCACTCCGGTACATTCCATTCCATTCCATTCCATTCCATTCCATTCCATTCCATTTCCATTCCCATTCCATTTCCATTCCCGTTCCATTTCCATTCCCGTTTCTTTTCCATTCCCGTTCCATTTCCATTCCAGTTCCATTACCATTCCCGTTCCATTTCCATTCCCGATCCATTTCCATTCCCGTTCCTTTTCCATTCCCGTTCCATTTCCATTCCCGTTCCGTTACCATTCCCGTTCCATTTCCGTTCCCGTTCCGTTTCCGTTCCCGTTCCATTTCCGTTCTCGTTCCGTTTCCGTTCCCGTTCCATTTCCATTCCCGTTCCATTTCCGTTCCCGTTCCATTTCCATTCCCGTTCCATTTCCGTTCCCATTCCATTTCCATTCCCGTTCTATTTCCATTCCCTTTCCATTTCCATTTCATTCCATTCCGTTCTGCTCGGGTACATTCCATTCCATTCCATTGCATTCCATTCCATTCTGCTCCTGTCCATTCCATTCCATTCCATTCCGTTCCATTCCGTTCTACTCGGGTAGATTCCATTCCATTCCATTCCATTCCATTCCATTCCATTCTACTGGTGTCCATTCCATTCCATTCCATTCCATTCCATTCCATTCCATTCCATTCCATTTCATTCCATTCCATTCCATTCCATTCCATTCCGTTCCGTTCTACTCGGTTACATTCCATTCAATTCCATTCCATTCCGTTCTACTCGGGTAGATTCCATTCCATTGAATTCCATTCCATTCCTTTCCATTCCATTGCATTCCATTGCATTGCATTGCACTCAATTCCATTCCATTCCATTCCATTCCATTCCATTCCGTTCCGTTCAACTCGGTTACATTCCATTCAATTAGATACCATTCCGTTCCACTCGGTTACATTCCATTCCATTCCATTCCATTCCATTCCATTCCAATCCATTCCATTCCATTCCATTCCGTTCTACTCGGGTACATTCCATTCCATTCCATTCCATTCCATTCCATTCCATTCCGTTCTACTTTGGTACATTCCATTCCATTCCATTCCATTCCATTCCATTCAATTCCATTCCATTCCATTCCATTCCGTTCTACTCGGGTTGATTCCATTCTATTCCATTCCATTCCATTCCATTCCATTCCATTCCATTCCATTCCATTCCATTCCATTCCATTCCATTCCATTGAATTCCATTCCGTTCCATTCCATTCCATTGAATTCCATTCCATTCCATTCCATTCCATTCCATTCCATTCCATTCCATTCCATAGAATTCCATTCCATTCCATTCCATTCCATTCCATTCCATTCCATCCCATTCCATTCCATTCCATTCCATTCTGTTCTACTCGGGTTGATTCCATTCTATTCCATTCCATTCCATTCGATCCCATTTGATTCCATTCGATTCCATTCAATTCCATTCGATTCCATTCCATTCCACTCCATTCCATTCCATTGAATTCCATTCCATTCCATTCCATTCCATTCCATTCCATTCCATTCCATTGAATTCCATTCCATTCCATTCCATTCCATTCCATTGAATTCCATTCCATTCCATTCCATTCAATTGAATTCCGTTCCATTCCATTCCATTCCGTTCCGTTCCGTCCCGTTCCGTTCCGTTCCGTTCCGTTGCGTTCCGCTCCGTTCTACTCGGGTTGATTAAATTCTATTCCATTCCATTCTATTCGATTCCATTCGATTCCAATCGATTCCATTCGATTCCATTCGATTCCATTGAATTCCATTCCATTCCATTCCATTCCATTGAATTGCGTTGCATTATATTCCATTCCGTTCCGTTCCGTCCCTTTCCGTTCCGTTCCGTTCCGTTGCGTGCCGTTCCGTTCTACTCGGGTTGATTCCATTCCATTCCATTCCATTCCATTCCATTCCATTCCATTCCATTCCATTCCATTCCATTGAATTCCATTCCATTCCATTCCATTCCATTCCATTCCATTCCATTCCGTTCTACTCGGGTTGATTCCATTCTATTCCATTCCATTCCATTCGATCTCATTCGATTCCATTCGATTCCATTCGATTCCACTCCATTCCATTCCATTGAATTCCATTCCATTCCATTCCATTCCATTCCATTGAATTCCATTCCATTCCATTCCATTCCATTCCATTCCATTCCATTCCATTCCATTGAATTCCATTCCATTCCACTGAATTCCATTCCATTCCATTCCATTCCATTGAATTCCGTTCCATTCCATTCCATTCCATTCCATTCCATTCCATTGAATTCCATTCCATTCCTTTCCATAGAATTCCGTTCCATTCCATTCCATTCCATTCCATTCCATTCTACTGGTGTCCATTCCATTCCATTCCATTCCATTCCATTCCATTCCATTCCATTCCTTTCCATTCCATTGCATTCCATTGCATTCCATTCCATTCCATTCCATTCCATTCCATTCCATTCCATTCCATTCCACACCACTCCACTCCACTCCACTCCATTCCACTCCACTCCACTCCGGTACATTCCATTCCATTCCATTCCATTCCATTCCATTCCGTTCCGTGCTTCTCGGGTACATTCCGTTCCGTTCCATTCCATTCCATTCCATTCCATTCCGTTCCAGTGCACTCTACTCCACTCCACTCCACTCCACTCCACTCTGGTACATTCCATTCCATTCCATTCCATTCCATTCCATTCCATTTCCATTCCCATTCCATTTCCATTCCCGTTCCATTTCCATTCCCGTTTCTTTTCCATTCCCGTTCCATTTCCATTCCAGTTCCATTACCATTCCCGTTCCATTTCCATTCCCGATCCATTTCCATTCCCGTTCCTTTTCCATTCCCGTTCCATTTCCATTCCCGTTCCGTTACCATTCCCGTTCCATTTCCGTTCCCGTTCCGTTTCCGTTCCCGTTCCATTTCCGTTCCCGTTCCGTTTCCGTTCCCGTTCCATTTCCATTCCCGTTCCATTTCCGTTCCCGTTCCATTTCCATTCCCTTTCCATTTCCGTTCCCGTTCCATTTCCATTCCCGTTCTGTTTCCATTCCCTTTCCATTTCCATTTCATTCCATTCCGTTCTGCTCGGGTACATTCCATTCCATTCCATTGCATTCCATTCCATTCTGCTCCTGTCCATTCCATTCCATTCCATTCCGTTCCATTCCGTTCTACTCGGGTAGATTCCATTCCATTCCATTCCATTCCATTCCATTCCATTCTACTGGTGTCCATTCCATTCCATTCCATTCCATTCCATTCCATTCCATTGCATTCCATTCCATTCCATTCCATTCCATTCCGTTCCGTTCTACTCGGTTACATTCCATTCAATTCCATTCCATTCCGTTCTACTCGGGTAGATTCCATTCCATTCCATTCCATTCCATTCCTTTCCATTCCATTGCATTCCATTGCATTGCATTGCACTCAATTCCATTCCATTCCATTCCATTCCATTCCATTCCATTCCATTCCATTCCGTTCCGTTCAACTCGGTTACATTCCATTCAATTACATTCCATTCCGTTCTACTCGGTTACATTCCATTCCATTCCATTCCATTCCATTCCAATCCATTCCATTCCATTCCATTCCGTTCTACTCGGGTACATTCCATTCCATTCCATTCCATTCCATTCCATTCCATTCCGTTCTACTTTGGTACATTCCATTCCATTCCATTCCATTCCATTCCATTCCATTGAATTCCATTCCGTTCCATTCCATTCCATTGAATTCCATTCCATTCCATTCCATTCCATTCCATTCCATTCCATTCCATTCCATTGAATTCCATTCCATTCCATTCCATTCCATTCCATTCCATTCCATCCCATTCCATTCCATTCCATTCCATTCCGTTCTACTCGGGTTGATTCCATTCTATTCCATTCCATTCCATTCGATCCCATTTGATTCCATTCGATTCCATTCAATTCCATTCGATTCCATTCCATTCCACTCCATTCCATTCCATTGAATTCCATTCCATTCCATTCCATTCCATTCCATTCCATTCCATTCCATTCCATTGAATTCCATTCCATTCCATTCCATTCCATTCCATTGAATTCCATTCCATTCCATTCCATTCAATTGAATTCCGTTCCATTCCATTCCATTCCGTTCCGTTCCGTCCCGTTCCGTTCCGTTCCGTTCCGTTGCGTTCCGTTCCGTTCTACTCGGGTTGATTAAATTCTATTCCATTCCATTCTATTCGATTCCATTCGATTCCAATCGATTCCATTCGATTCCATTCAATTCCATTGAATTCCATTCCATTCCATTCCATTCCATTGAATTCCGTTGCATTATATTCCATTCCGTTCCGTTCCGTTGCGTGCTGTTCCGTTCTACTCGGGTTGATTCCATTCCATTCCATTCCTTTCCATTCCATTCCATTCCGTTCCATTCCATTCCATTGAATTCCATTCCATTCCATTCCATTCCACTCCATTCCATACCGTTCTACTCGGGATGATGCCATTCTATTCCATTCCATTCCATTCGATCTCATTCGATTCCATTCGATTCCATTCGATTCCACTCCATTCCATTCCATTGAATTCCATTCCATTCCATTGAATTCCATTCCATTCCATTCCATTCCATTGAATTCCGTTCCATTCCATTCCATTCCATTCCATTCCATTCCATTCCATTCCATTCCATTCCATTCCATTCCATTGAATTCCATTCCATTCCATTCCATTCCTTTCCATTGAATTCCATTCTGTTCCATTCCATTCCTTTGAATTCCGTTCCATTCCATTCCATTCCATTCCTTTCCGTTCCGTTCCGTTCCGTTCCGTTCCGTTGCGTTCCGCTCCGTTCTACTCGGGTTGATTCCATTCTATTCCATTCCATTCCATTCGATCCCATTCGATTCCATTCGATTCCATTCGATTCCATTCGATTCCACTCCACTCCATTCCATAGAATTCCATTCCTTTCCATTCCATTTGAATTCCATTCCATTCCATTCCATTCCATTCTATTCCATTCCATCCCATTCCATTCCATTCCATTCCATTCTACTCGGGTTGATTGCATTCTATTCCATTCCATTCCATTCGATTCCATTCGATTCCATTCGATTCCATTCGATTCCATTCGATTCCATTCCATTCCATTCCATTCCATTCCATTCCATTCCATTGAATTCCATTCCATTCCATTCCATTGAATTCCATTCCATTCCATTCCATTAAATTCCATTCCATTCCATTCCATTCCATTGAATTCCATTCCATTCCATAGAATTCCATTCCATTCCATTCCATTCCATTGAATTCCGTTCCTTTCCATTCCATTCCATTCCGTTCCGTGCTTCTCGGGTACATTCCGTTTCGTTCCATTCCATTCCATTCCATTCCATTCCGTTCCAGTGCACTCTACTCCACTCCACTCCACTCCAATCCACTCCGGTACATTCCATTCCATTCCATTCCATTCCATTCCATTTCCATTCCCATTCCATTTCCATTCCCGTTCCATTTCCATTCCCGTTTCTTTTCCATTCCCGTTCCATTTCCATTCCAGTTCCATTACCATTCCCGTTCCATTTCCATTCCCGATCCATTTCCATTCCCGTTCCTTTTCCATTCCCGTTCCATTTCCATTCCCGTTCCGTTACCATTCCCGTTCCATTTCCGTTCCCGTTCCGTTTCCGTTCCCGTTCCATTTCCGTTCTCGTTCCGTTTCCGTTCCCGTTCCATTTCCATTCCCGTTCCATTTCCGTTCCCGTTCCATTTCCATTCCCGTTCCATTTCCATTCCCTTTCCATTTCCATTTCATTCCATTCCGTTCTGCTCGGGTACATTCCATTCCATTCCATTGCATTCCATTCCGTTCTGCTCCTGTCCATTCCATTCCATTCCAATCCGTTCCATTCCGTTCTACTCGGGTAGATTCCATTCCATTCCATTCCATTCCATTCCATTCCATTCCATTCCATTCCATTCTACTGGTGTCCATTCCATTCCATTCCATTCCATTCCATTCCATTGCATTCCATTCCATTCCATTCCATTCCGTTCCGTTCTACTCGGTTACATTCCATTCAATTCCATTCCATTCCGTTCTACTCGGGTAGATTCCATTCCATTCCATTCCATTCCTTTCCATTCCATTGCATTCCATTGCATTGCATTGCACTCAATTCCATTCCATTCCATTCCATTCCATTCCATTCCATTCCATTCCATTCCGTTCCGTTCAACTCGGTTACATTCCATTCAATTACATTCCATTCCGTTCTACTCGGTTACATTCCATTCCATTCCATTCCATTCCATTCCAATCCATTGCATTCCATTCCATTCCGTTCTACTCGGGTACCTTCCGTTCCATTCCATTCCATTCCATTCCATTCCATTCCATTCCTTTCCGTTCTACTTTGGTACATTCCATTCCATAACATTCCATTCCATTCCATTCCATTCCATTCCATTCCATTCCATTCCATTCCATTCCATTCCGTTCTACTCAGGTTGATTCCATTCTATTCCATTCCATTCCATTCCATTCCATTCCATTCCATTCGATTCCATTCCATTCCATTCCATTGAATTCCATTCCATTCCATTCCATTCCATGGAATTCCATTCCATTCCATTCCATTCCATTCCATTCCATTCCATTCCATTCCATTGAATTCCAGTCCATTCCATTCCATTCCATTCCATTGAATTCCATTCCGTTCCATTCCATTCCATTGAATTCCATTAAATTCCATTCCATTCCATTCCATTCCATTCCATTGAATTCCATTCCATTCCATTCCATTCCATTCCATTCCATTCCATTCCATCCCATTCCATTCCATTCCATTCCATTCCATTCCATTCCATTCCATGGAATTCCATTCCATTCCATTCCATTCCATTCCATAGAATTCCATTCCATTCCATTCCATTCCACTGAATTCCGTTCCTTTCCATTCCATTCCGTTCCGTTCCGTTCCGTTCCGTTCCGTTGCGTTCCGTTCCGTTCCGTTGTGTTCCGTTCCGTTCTACTCGGGTTGATTCCATTCTATTCCATTCCATTCCAATCCATTCCGTTCCATTCCATTGAATTCCATTCCATTCCATTCCATTCCATTCCATTCCATTCCATTCCATTCCATGGAATTACGTTCCATTCCATTCCATTCCGTTCCGTTCCGTCCCGTTCCGTTCCGTTCCGTTCCGTTGCGTTCCGTTCCGTTCTACTCGGGTTGATTACATTCTATTCCATTCCATTCCATTCGATTCCATTCGATTCCATTCGATTCCACTCCATTCCATTCCATAGAATTCCATTCCATTCCATTCCATTCCATTGAATTCCATTCCATTCCATTCCATTCCATTGAATTCCATTCCATTCCATTCCATTCCATTGAATTCCATTCCATTCCATTCCATTCCATTCCATTCCATTCCATTCCATTCCATTCCATTCCATTCCATTCCATTCTACTGTTGTCCATTCCATTCCATTCCATTCCATTCCATTCCATTCCATTCCATTCCTTTCCATTCCATTGCATTCCATTGCATTCCATTCCATTCCATTCCATTCCATTCCATTCCATTCCATTCCACTCCACTCCACTCCACTCCACTCCATTCCACTCCACTCCACTCCGGTTCATTCCATTCCATTCCATTCCATTCCATTCCATTCCATTCCATTCCATTCCATTCCGTGCTTCTCGGGTACATTCCGTTCCGTTCCATTCCATTCCATTCGATTCCATTCCGTTCCAGTGCACTCTACTCCTCTCCACTCCACTCCACTCCACTCCGGTACATTCCATTCCATTCCATTCCATTCCATTCCATTCCATTTCCATTCCCATTCCATTTCCATTCCCGTTCCATTTCCATTCCCGTTTCTTTTCCATTCCCGTTCCATTTCCATTCCAGTTCCATTACCATTCCCGTTCCATTTCCATTCCCGATCCATTTCCATTCCCGTTCCTTTTCCATTCCCGTTCCATTTCCATTCCCGTTCCGTTACCATTCCCGTTCCATTTCCGTTCCCGTTCCGTTTCCGTTCCCGTTCCATTTCCGTTCTCGTTCCGTTTCCGTTCCCGTTCCATTTCCATTCCCGTTCCATTTCCGTTCCCGTTCCATTTCCATTCCCGTTCCATTTCCATTCCCTTTCCATTTCCATTTCATTCCATTCCGTTCTGCTCGGGTACATTCCATTCCATTCCATTGCATTCCATTCCGTTCTGCTCCTGTCCATTCCATTCCATTCCATTCCGTTCCATTCCGTTCTACTCGGGTAGATTCCATTCCATTCCATTCCATTCCATTCCATTCCATTCCATTCCATTCCATTCTACTGGTGTCCATTCCACTCCATTCCATTCCATTCCATTCCATTCCATTCCATTCCATTCCATTGCATTCCATTCCATTCCATTCCATTCCGTTCCGTTCTACTCGGTTACATTCCATTCAATTCCATTCCATTCCGTTCTACTCGGGTAGATTCCATTCCATTCCATTCCATTCCTTTCCATTACATTGCATTCAATTGCATTGCATTGCACTCAATTCCATTCCATTCCATTCCATTCCATTCCATTCCATTCCATACCATTCCATTCCGTTCCGTTCAACTCGGTTACATTCCATTCAATTACATTCCATTCCGTTCTACTCGGTTACATTCCATTCCATTCCATTCCATTCCATTCCATTCCAATCCATTCCATTCCATTCCATTCCGTTCTACTCGGGTACACTCCATTCCATTCCATTCCATTCCATTCCATTCCATTCCATTCCATTCCATTCCGTTCTACTTTGGTACATTCCATTCCATTCCATTCCATTCCATTCCATTCCATTCCATTCCATTCCATTCCATTCCATTCCATTCCATTCCATTCCATTGCGTTCTACTCGGGTTGATTCCATTCTATTCCATTCCATTCCATTCCATTCCATTCCATTCCATTCCATTCCATGGAATTCCATTCCATTCCATTCCATTCCGTGGAATTCCATTCCATTCCATTCCATTCCATTCCATTCCTTTCCATTGAATTCCATTAAATTCCGTTCCATTCCATTCCATTGAATTCCATTCCATTCCATTCCATTCCATTCCATTCCATTCCATTCCATTCCATTGAATTCCATTCCATTCCATTCCATTCCATTCCATTGAATTCCATTCCATTCCATTCCATTCAATTGAATTCCGTTCCATTCCATTCCATTCCGTTCCGTTCCGTCCCGTTCCGTTCCGTTCCGTTCCGTTGCGTTCCGTTCCGTTCTACTCGGGTTGATTAAATTCTATTCCATTCCATTCTATTCGATTCCATTCGATTCCAATCGATTCCATTCGATTCCATTCGATTCCATTGAATTCCATTCCATTCCATTCCATTCCATTGAATTGCGTTGCATTATATTCCATTCCGTTCCGTTCCGTCCCGTTCCGTTCCGTTCCGTTCCGTTGCGTGCCGTTCCGTTCTACTCGGGTTGATTCCATTCCATTCCATTCCATTCCATTGAATTCCATTCCATTCCATTCCATTCCATTCCATTCCATTCCATTGAATTCCATTCCATTCCATTCCATTCCATTCCATTCCATTCCATTCCGTTCTACTCGGGTTGATTCCATTCTATTCAGTTCCATTCCATTCGATCTCATTCGATTCCATTCGATTCCATTCGATTCCACTCCATTCCATTCCATTGAATTCCATTCCATTCCATTCCATTCCATTCCATTCCATTGAATTCCATTCCATTCCATTCCATTCAATTCCATTCCATTCCATTCCATTCCATTCCATTCCATTGAATTCCATTCCATTCCATTGAATTCCATTCCATTCCATTCCATTCCATTGAATTCCGTTCCATTCCATTCCATTCCATTCCATTCCATTCCATTGAATTCCATTCCATTCCTTTCCATAGAATTCCGTTCCATTCCATTCCATTCCATTCCTTTCCATTCCATTCCATTCTACTGGTGTCCATTCCATTCCATTCCATTCCATTCCATTCCATTCCATTCCATTCCATTCCTTTCCATTCCATTGCATTCCATTGCATTCCATTCCATTCCATTCCATTCCATTCCATTCCATTCCATTCCACACCACTCCACTCCACTCCACTCCATTCCACTCCACTCCACTCCGGTACATTCCATTCCATTCCATTCCATTCCATTCCATTCCAATCCGTTCCAGTGCACTCTACTCCACTCCACTCCACTCCACTCCACTCTGGTACATTCCATTCCATTCCATTCCATTCCATTCCATTCCATTCCATTCCATTCCATTTCCATTCCCATTCCATTTCCATTCCCGTTCCATTTCCATTCCCGTTTCTTTTCCATTCCCGTTCCATTTGCATTCCAGTTCCATTACCATTCCCGTTCCATTTCCATTCCCGATCCATTTCCATTCCCGTTCCTTTTCCATTCCCGTTCCATTTCCATTCCCGTTCCGTTACCATTCCCGTTCCATTTCCGTTCCCGTTCCGTTTCCGTTCCCGTTCCATTTCCGTTCTCGTTTCGTTTCCGTTCCCGTTCCATTTCCATTCCCGTTCCATTTCCGTTCCCGTTCCATTTCCATTCCCGTTCCATTTCCGTTCCCGTTCCATTTCCATTCCCGTTCTATTTCCATTCCCTTTCCATTTCCATTTCATTCCATTCCGTTCTGCTCGGGTACATTCCATTCCATTCCATTGCATTCCATTCCATTCTGCTCCTGTCCATTCCATTCCATTCCATTCCGTTCCATTCCGTTCTACTCGGGTAGATTCCATTCCATTCCATTCCATTCCATTCCATTCCATTCTACTGGTGTCCATTCCATTCCATTCCATTCCATTCCATTCCATTCCATTCCATTGCATTCCATTCCATTCCATTCCATTCCATTCCGTTCCGTTCTACTCGGCTACATTCCATTCAATTCCATTCCATTCCGTTCCATTCCATTCCTTTCCATTCCATTGCATTCCATTGCATTGCATTGCACTCAATTCCATTCCATTCCATTCCATTCCATTCCATTCCATTCCATTCCATTCCGTTCCGTTCAACTCGGTTACATTCCATTCAATTACATTCCATTCCGTTCTACTCGGTTACATTCCATTCCATTCCATTCCATTCCATTCCAATCCATTCCATTCCATTCCATTCCGTTCTACTCGGGTACATTCCATTCCATTCCATTCCATTCCATTCCATTCCATTCCATTCCGTTCTACTTTGGTACATTCCATTCCATTCCATTCCATTCCATTCCATTCCATTGAATTCCATTCCGTTCCATTCCATTCCATTGAATTCCATTCCATTCCATTCCATTCCATTCCATTCCATTCCATTCCATTCCATTCCATTGAATTCCATTCCATTCCATTCCATTCCATTCCATTCCATTCCATCCCATTCCATTCCATTCCATTCCATTCCGTTCTACTCGGGTTGATTCCATTCTATTCCATTCCATTCCATTCGATCCCATTTGATTCCATTCGATTCCATTCAATTCCATTCGATTCCATTCCATTCCACTCCATTCCATTCCATTGAATTCCATTCCATTCCATTCCATTCCATTCCATTCCATTCCATTCCATTCCATTGAATTCCATTCCATTCCATTCCATTCCATTCCATTGAATTCCATTCCATTCCATTCCATTCAATTGAATTCCGTTCCATTCCATTCCATTCCGTTCCGTTCCGTCCCGTTCCGTTCCGTTCCGTTCCGTTGCGTTCCGTTCCGTTCTACTCGGGTTGATTAAATTCTATTCCATTCCATTCTATTCGATTCCATTCGATTCCAATCGATTCCATTCGATTCCATTCGATTCCATTGAATTCCATTCCATTCCATTCCATTCCATTGAATTCCGTTGCATTATATTCCATTCCGTTCCGTTCCGTTGCGAGCCGTTCCGTTCTACTCGGGTTGATTCCATTCCATTCCATTCCATTCCATTCCATTCCATTCCATTCCGTTCCATTCCATTCCATTGAATTCCATTCCATTCCATTCCATTCCACTCCATTCCATACCGTTCTACTCGGGTTGATTCCATTCTATTCCATTCCATTCCATTCGATCTCATTCGATTCCATTCGATTCCATTCGATTCCACTCCATTCCATTCCATTGAATTCCATTCCATTCCATTCCATTCCTTTCCATTCCATTGAATTCCATTCCATTGAATTCCATTCCATTCCATTGAATTCCATTCCATAGAATTCCATTCCATTCCATTGAATTCCATTCCATTCCATTCCATTCCATTGAATTCCGTTCCATTCCATTCCATTCCATTCCATTCCATTCCATTCCATTCCATTCCATTCCATTCCATTCCATTGAATTCCATTCCATTCCATTCCATTCCTTTCCATTGAATTCCATTCTGTTCCATTCCATTCCTTTGAATTCCGTTCCATTCCATTCCATTCCATTCCTTTCCGTTCCGTTCCGTTCCGTTCCGTTCCGTTGCGTTCCGCTCCGTTCTACTCGGGTTGATTCCATTCTATTCCATTCCATTCCATTCGATCCCATTCGATTCCATTCGATTCCATTCGATTCCATTCGATTCCACTCCACTCCATTCCATAGAATTCCATTCCTTTCCATTCCATTTGAATTCCATTCCATTCCATTCCATTCCATTCTATTCCATTCCATCCCATTCCATTCCATTCCATTCCATTCTACTCGGGTTGATTGCATTCTATTCCATTCCATTCCATTCGATTCCATTCGATTCCATTCGATTCCATTCGATTCCATTCGATTCCATTCCATTCCATTCCATTCCATTCCATTCCATTCCATTCCATTGAATTCCATTCCATTCCATTCCATTCCATTCCATTGAATTCCATTCCATTCCATTCCATTCCATTCCATTGAATTCCGTTCCATTCCATTCCATTGAATTCCATTCCATTCCATAGAATTCCATTCCATTCCATTCCATTCCATTGAATTCCGTTCCTTTCCATTCCATTCCATTCCGTTCCGTGCTTCTCGGGTACATTCCGTTCCGTTCCATTCCATTCCATTCCATTCCATTCCGTTCCAGTGCACTCTACTCCACTCCACTCCACTCCACTCCACTCCGGTACATTCCATTCCATTCCATTCCATTCCATTTCCATTCCCATTCCATTTCCATTCCCGTTCCATTTCCATTCCCGTTTCTTTTCCATTCCCGTTCCATTTCCATTCCCGTTCCATTACCATTCCCGTTCCATTTCCATTCCCGATCCATTTCCATTCCCGTTCCTTTTCCATTCCCGTTCCATTTCCATTCCCGTTCCGTTACCATTCCCGTTCCATTTCCGTTCCCGTTCCGTTTCCGTTCCCGTTCCATTTCCGTTCTCGTTCCGTTTCCGTTCCCGCTCCATTTCCATTCCCGTTCCATTTCCGTTCCCGTTCCATTTCCATTCCCGTTCCATTTCCATTCCCTTTCCATTTCCATTTCATTCCATTCCGTTCTGCTCGGGTACATTCCATTCCATTCCATTGCATTCCATTCCGTTCTGCTCCTGTCCATTCCATTCCATTCCAATCCGTTCCATTCCGTTCTACTCGGGTAGATTCCATTCCATTCCATTCCATTCCATTCCATTCCATTCCATTCCATTCCATTCCATTCCATTCCATTCTACTGGTGTCCATTCCATTCCATTCCATTCCATTCCATTCCATTCCATTGCATTCCATTCCATTCCATTCCATTCCGTTCCGTTCTACTCGGTTACATTCCATTCAATTCCATTCCATTCCGTTCTACTCGGGTAGATTCCATTCCATTCCATTCCATTCCTTTCCATTCCATTGCATTCCATTGCATTGCATTGCACTCAATTCCATTCCATTCCATTCCATTCCATTCCATTCCATTCCATTCCATTCCGTTCCGTTCAACTCGGTTACATTCCATTCAATTACATTCCATTCCGTTCTACTCGGTTACATTCCATTCCATTCCATTCCATTCCATTCCAATCCATTGCATTCCATTCCATTCCGTTCTACTCGGGTACCTTCCGTTCCATTCCATTCCATTCCATTCCATTCCATTCCATTCCATTCCTTTCCGTTCTACTTTGGTACATTCCATTCCATTCCATTCCATTCCATTCCATTCCATTCCA
Organism: Gorilla gorilla gorilla; assembly: GCF_029281585.2. Classification (NCBI taxonomy): domain Eukaryota; kingdom Metazoa; phylum Chordata; class Mammalia; order Primates; family Hominidae; genus Gorilla; species Gorilla gorilla. The sequence continues at coordinate 6,916,710 of NC_073240.2, read as the reverse complement.
TTCCATTCCATTCCGTTCTACTCAGGTTGATTCCATTCTATTCCATTCCATTCCATTCCATTCCATTCGATTCCATTCCATTCCATTCCATAGAATTCCATTCCATTCCATTCCATTCCATGGAATTCCATTCCATTCCATTCCATTCCATTCCATTCCATTCCATTCCATTCCATTCCATTCCATTGAATTCCATTCCATTCCATTCCATTCCATTCCATTGAATTCCATTCCGTTCCATTCCATTCCATTGAATTCCATTCCATTCCATTCCATTCCATTCCATTCCATTCCATCCCATTCCATTCCATTCCATTCCATTCCGTTCTACTCGGGTTGATTCCATTCTATTCCATTCCATTCCATTCGATCCCATTTGATTCCATTCGATTCCATTCAATTCCATTCGATTCCATTCCATTCCACTCCATTCCATTCCATAGAATTCCATTCCATTCCATTCCATTCCATTCCATTCCATTCCATGGAATTCCATTCCATTCCATTCCATTCCATTCCATAGAATTCCATTCCATTCCATTCCGTTCTACTTTGGTATATTCCATTCCATTCCATTCCATTCCATTCCATTCCATTCCATTCCATTACATTACATTCCATTCCATTCCATTCCGTTCTACTCAGGTTGATTCCATTCTATTCCATTCCATTCCATTCCATTCCATTCCATTCCATTCCATTCCACTCCACTCCACTCCACTCCACTCCATTCCACTCCACTCCACTCCGGTACATTCCATTCCATTCCATTCCATTCCATTCCATTCCATTCCGTGCTTCTCGGGTACATTCCGTTCCGTTCCATTCCATTCCATTCCATTCCATTCCGTTCCAGTGCACTCTACTCCACTCCACTCCACTCCACTCCACTCCGGTACATTCCATTCCATTCCATTCCATTCCATTCCATTCCATTTCCATTCCCATTCCATTTCCATTCCCGTTCCATTTCCATTCGCATTTCTTTTCCATTCCCGTTCCATTTCCATTCCAGTTCCATTACCATTCCCGTTCCATTTCCATTCCCGATCCATTTCCAATCCCGTTCCATTTCCATTCCCGTTCCATTTCCATTCCCGTTCCATTACCATTCCCGTTCCATTTCCGTTCCCGTTCCGTTTCCGTTCCCGTTCCATTTCCGTTCTCGTTCCGTTTCCGTTCCCGTTCCATTTCCATTCCCGTTCCATTTCCGTTCCCGTTCCATTTCCATTCCCGTTCCATTTCCATTCCCTTTCCATTTCCATTTCATTCCATTCCGTTCTGCTCGGGTACATTCCATTCCATTCCATTGCATTCCATTCCGTTCTGCTCCTGTCCATTCCATTCCATTCCATTCCGTTCCATTCCGTTCTACTCGAGTAGATTCCATTCCATTCCATTCCATTCCATTCCATTCCATTCCATTCCATTCCATTCCATTCCATTCAACTGGTGTCCATTCCATTCCATTCCATTCCATTGCATTCCATTCCATTCCATTCCATTCCGTTCCGTTCTACTCGGTTACGTTCCATTCAATTCAATTCCATTCCGTTCTACTCGGGTAGATTCCATTCCATTCCATTCCATTCCTTTCCATTCCATTGCATTCCATTGCATTGCATTGCACTCAATTCCATTCCATTCCATTCCATTCCATTCCATTCCATTCCGTTCCGTTCAACTCGGTTACATTCCATTCAATTACATTCCATTCCGTTCTACTCGGTTACATTCCATTCCATTCCATTCCATTCCATTCCAATCCATTCCATTCCATTCCATTCCGTTCTACTCGGGTACATTCCATTCCATTCCATTCCATTCCATTCCATTCCATTCCATTCCATTCCATTCCATTCCATTCCGTTCTACTTTGGTACATTCCATTCCATTCCATTCCATTCCATTCCATTCCATTCCATTCCATTCCATTCCATTCCATTCCGTTCTACTCAGGTTGATTCCATTCTATTCCATTCCATTCCATTCCATTCCATTCCATTCCATTCAATTCCATTCCATTCCATTCCATTCGATTCCATTCCATTCCATTCCATAGAATTCCATTCCATTCCATTCCATTCCATGGAATTCCATTCCATTCCATTCCATTCCATTCCATTCCATGGAATTCCATTCCATTCCATTCCATTCCATTCCATTCCATTCCATTCCATTCCATTCCATTGAATTCCATTCCATTCCATTCCATTCAATTCCATTGAATTCCATTCCGTTCCATTCCATTCCATTCCATTCCATTCCATTCCATTCCATTCCATTCCATTCCATTCCATTCCATTCCATCCCATTCCATTCCATTCCATTTCATTCCATTCCATTCCATTCCATCCCATTCCATTCCATTCCATTCCATTCCGTTCTACTCGGGTTGATTCCATTCTATTCCATTCCATTCCATTCGATCCCATTTGATTCCATTCGATTCCATTCAATTCCATTCGATTCCATTCCATTCCACTCCATTCCATTCCATGGAATTCCGTTCCATTCCATTCCATTCCGTTCCTTTCCGTCCCGTTCCGTTCCGTTCCGTTCCGTTGCGTTCCGTTCCATTCTACTCGGGTTGATTACATTCTATTCCATTCCATTCCATTCGATTCCATTCGATTCCATTCGATTCCACTCCATTCCATTCCATAGAATTCCATTCCATTCCATTCCATTCCATTGAATTCCATTCCATTCCATTCCATTCCATAGAATTCCATTTCATTCCATTCCATTCCATTGAATTCCATTCCATTCCATTCCATTCCATTCCATTCCATTCCATTCCATTCTACTGGTGTCCATTCCATTCCATTCCATTCCATTCCATTCCATTCCATTCCATTCCATTCCATTCCTTTCCATTCCATTGCATTCCATTGCATTCCATTCCATTCCATTCCATTCCATTCCATTCCATTCCATTCCACTCCACTCCACTCCACTCCACTCCATTCCACTCCACTCCACTCCGGTACATTCCATTCCATTCCATTCCATTCCATTCCATTCCATTCCGTGCTTCTCGGGTACATTCCGTTCCGTTCCATTCCATTCCATTCCATTCCATTCCGTTCCAGTGCACTCTACTCCACTCCACTCCACTCCACTCCACTCCGGTACATTCCATTCCATTCCATTCCATTCCATTCCATTCCATTTCCATTCCCATTCCATTTCCATTCCCGTTCCATTTCCATTCCCGTTTCTTTTCCATTCCCGTTCCATTTCCATTCCAGTTCCATTACCATTCCCGTTCCATTTCCATTCCCGATCCATTTCCATTCCCGTTCCTTTTCCATTCCCGTTCCATTTCCATTCCCGTTCCGTTACCATTCCCGTTCCATTTCCGTTCCCGTTCCGTTTCCGTTCCCGTTCCATTTCCGTTCTCGTTTCGTTTCCGTTCCCGTTCCATTTCCATTCCCGTTCCATTTCCGTTCCCGTTCCATTTCCATTCCCGTTCTATTTCCATTCCCTTTCCATTTCCATTTCATTCCATTCCGTTCTGCTCGGGTACATTCCATTCCATTCCATTGCATTCCATTCCATTCTGCTCCTGTCCATTCCATTCCATTCCATTCCGTTCCATTCCGTTCTACTCGGGTAGATTCCATTCCATTCCATTCCATTCCATTCCATTCCATTCTACTGGTGTCCATTCCATTCCATTCCATTCCATTCCATTCCATTCCATTGCATTCCATTCCATTCCATTCCATTCCATTCCGTTCCGTTCTACTCGGTTACATTCCATTCAATTCCATTCCATTCCGTTCCATTCCATTCCTTTCCATTCCATTGCATTCCATTGCATTGCATTGCACTCAATTCCATTCCATTCCATTCCATTCCATTCCATTCCATTCCATTCCATTCCGTTCCGTTCAACTCGGTTACATTCCATTCAATTACATTCCATTCCGTTCTACTCGGTTACATTCCATTCCATTCCATTCCATTCCATTCCAATCCATTCCATTCCATTCCATTCCGTTCTACTCGGGTACATTCCATTCCATTCCATTCCATTCCATTCCATTCCATTCCATTCCGTTCTACTTTGGTACATTCCATTCCATTCCATTCCATTCCATTCCATTCCATTGAATTCCATTCCGTTCCATTCCATTCCATTGAATTCCATTCCATTCCATTCCATTCCATTCCATTCCATTCCATTCCATTCCATTCCATTGAATTCCATTCCATTCCATTCCATTCCATTCCATTCCATTCCATCCCATTCCATTCCATTCCATTCCATTCCGTTCTACTCGGGTTGATTCCATTCTATTCCATTCCATTCCATTCGATCCCATTTGATTCCATTCGATTCCATTCAATTCCATTCGATTCCATTCCATTCCACTCCATTCCATTCCATTGAATTCCATTCCATTCCATTCCATTCCATTCCATTCCATTCCATTCCATTCCATTGAATTCCATTCCATTCCATTCCATTCCATTCCATTGAATTCCATTCCATTCCATTCCATTCAATTGAATTCCGTTCCATTCCATTCCATTCCGTTCCGTTCCGTCCCGTTCCGTTCCGTTCCGTTCCGTTGCGTTCCGTTCCGTTCTACTCGGGTTGATTAAATTCTATTCCATTCCATTCTATTCGATTCCATTCGATTCCAATCGATTCCATTCGATTCCATTCGATTCCATTGAATTCCATTCCATTCCATTCCATTCCATTGAATTCCGTTGCATTATATTCCATTCCGTTCCGTTCCGTTGCGAGCCGTTCCGTTCTACTCGGGTTGATTCCATTCCATTCCATTCCATTCCATTCCATTCCATTCCATTCCGTTCCATTCCATTCCATTGAATTCCATTCCATTCCATTCCATTCCACTCCATTCCATACCGTTCTACTCGGGTTGATTCCATTCTATTCCATTCCATTCCATTCGATCTCATTCGATTCCATTCGATTCCATTCGATTCCACTCCATTCCATTCCATTGAATTCCATTCCATTCCATTCCATTCCTTTCCATTCCATTGAATTCCATTCCATTGAATTCCATTCCATTCCATTGAATTCCATTCCATAGAATTCCATTCCATTCCATTGAATTCCATTCCATTCCATTCCATTCCATTGAATTCCGTTCCATTCCATTCCATTCCATTCCATTCCATTCCATTCCATTCCATTCCATTCCGTTCCATTCCATTGAATTCCATTCCATTCCATTCCATTCCTTTCCATTGAATTCCATTCTGTTCCATTCCATTCCTTTGAATTCCGTTCCATTCCATTCCATTCCATTCCTTTCCGTTCCGTTCCGTTCCGTTCCGTTCCGTTGCGTTCCGCTCCGTTCTACTCGGGTTGATTCCATTCTATTCCATTCCATTCCATTCGATCCCATTCGATTCCATTCGATTCCATTCGATTCCATTCGATTCCACTCCACTCCATTCCATAGAATTCCATTCCTTTCCATTCCATTTGAATTCCATTCCATTCCATTCCATTCCATTCTATTCCATTCCATCCCATTCCATTCCATTCCATTCCATTCTACTCGGGTTGATTGCATTCTATTCCATTCCATTCCATTCGATTCCATTCGATTCCATTCGATTCCATTCGATTCCATTCGATTCCATTCCATTCCATTCCATTCCATTCCATTCCATTCCATTCCATTGAATTCCATTCCATTCCATTCCATTCCATTCCATTGAATTCCATTCCATTCCATTCCATTCCATTCCATTGAATTCCATTCCATTCCATTCCATTGAATTCCATTCCATTCCATAGAATTCCATTCCATTCCATTCCATTCCATTGAATTCCGTTCCTTTCCATTCCATTCCATTCCGTTCCGTGCTTCTCGGGTACATTCCGTTCCGTTCCATTCCATTCCATTCCATTCCATTCCGTTCCAGTGCACTCTACTCCACTCCACTCCACTCCACTCCACTCCGGTACATTCCATTCCATTCCATTCCATTCCATTTCCATTCCCATTCCATTTCCATTCCCGTTCCATTTCCATTCCCGTTTCTTTTCCATTCCCGTTCCATTTCCATTCCCGTTCCATTACCATTCCCGTTCCATTTCCATTCCCGATCCATTTCCATTCCCGTTCCTTTTCCATTCCCGTTCCATTTCCATTCCCGTTCCGTTACCATTCCCGTTCCATTTCCGTTCCCGTTCCGTTTCCGTTCCCGTTCCATTTCCGTTCTCGTTCCGTTTCCGTTCCCGTTCCATTTCCATTCCCGTTCCATTTCCGTTCCCGTTCCATTTCCATTCCCGTTCCATTTCCATTCCCTTTCCATTTCCATTTCATTCCATTCCGTTCTGCTCGGGTACATTCCATTCCATTCCATTGCATTCCATTCCGTTCTGCTCCTGTCCATTCCATTCCATTCCAATCCGTTCCATTCCGTTCTACTCGGGTAGATTCCATTCCATTCCATTCCATTCCATTCCATTCCATTCCATTCCATTCCATTCCATTCCATTCCATTCTACTGGTGTCCATTCCATTCCATTCCATTCCATTCCATTCCATTCCATTGCATTCCATTCCATTCCATTCCATTCCGTTCCGTTCTACTCGGTTACATTCCATTCAATTCCATTCCATTCCGTTCTACTCGGGTAGATTCCATTCCATTCCATTCCATTCCTTTCCATTCCATTGCATTCCATTGCATTGCATTGCACTCAATTCCATTCCATTCCATTCCATTCCATTCCATTCCATTCCATTCCATTCCGTTCCGTTCAACTCGGTTACATTCCATTCAATTACATTCCATTCCGTTCTACTCGGTTACATTCCATTCCATTCCATTCCATTCCATTCCAATCCATTGCATTCCATTCCATTCCGTTCTACTCGGGTACCTTCCGTTCCATTCCATTCCATTCCATTCCATTCCATTCCATTCCTTTCCGTTCTACTTTGGTACATTCCATTCCATTCCATTCCATTCCATTCCATTCCATTCCATTCCATTCCATTCCATTCCGTTCTACTCAGGTTGATTCCATTCTATTCCATTCCATTCCATTCCATTCCATTCGATTCCATTCCATTCCATTCCATTGAATTCCATTCCATTCCATTCCATTCCATGGAATTCCATTCCATTCCATTCCATTCCATTCCATTCCATTCCATTCCATTCCATTCCATTCCATTGAATTCCATTCCAGTCCATTCCATTCCATTCCATTGAATTCCATTCCGTTCCATTCCATTCCATTGAATTCCATTCCATTCCATTCCATTCCATTCCATTCCATTCCATCCCATTCCATTCCATTCCATTCCATTCCGTTCTACTCGGGTTGATTCCATTCTATTCCATTCCATTCCATTCGATCCCATTTGATTCCATTCGATTCCATTCAATTCCATTCGATTCCATTCCATTCCACTCCATTCCATTCCATAGAATTCCATTCCATTCCATTCCATTCCATTCCATTCCATTCCATTCCATGGAATTCCATTCCATTCCATTCCATTCCATTCCATAGAATTCCATTCCATTCCATTCCGTTCTACTTTGGTATATTCCATTCCATTCCATTCCATTCCATTCCATTCCATTCCATTCCATTACATTACATTCCATTCCATTCCATTCCGTTCTACTCAGGTTGATTCCATTCTATTCCATTCCATTCCATTCCATTCCATTCCATTCCATTCCATTCCACTCCACTCCACTCCACTCCACTCCATTCCACTCCACTCCACTCCGGTACATTCCATTCCATTCCATTCCATTCCATTCCATTCCATTCCGTGCTTCTCGGGTACATTCCGTTCCGTTCCATTCCATTCCATTCCATTCCATTCCGTTCCAGTGCACTCTACTCCACTCCACTCCACTCCACTCCACTCCGGTACATTCCATTCCATTCCATTCCATTCCATTCCATTCCATTTCCATTCCCATTCCATTTCCATTCCCGTTCCATTTCCATTCGCATTTCTTTTCCATTCCCGTTCCATTTCCATTCCAGTTCCATTACCATTCCCGTTCCATTTCCATTCCCGATCCATTTCCAATCCCGTTCCATTTCCATTCCCGTTCCATTTCCATTCCCGTTCCATTACCATTCCCGTTCCATTTCCGTTCCCGTTCCGTTTCCGTTCCGGTTCCATTTCCGTTCTCGTTCCGTTTCCGTTCCCGTTCCATTTCCATTCCCGTTCCATTTCCGTTCCCGTTCCATTTCCATTCCCGTTCCATTTCCATTCCCTTTCCATTTCCATTTCATTCCATTCCGTTCTGCTCGGGTACATTCCATTCCATTCCATTGCATTCCATTCCGTTCTGCTCCTGTCCATTCCATTCCATTCCATTCCGTTCCATTCCGTTCTACTCGAGTAGATTCCATTCCATTCCATTCCATTCCATTCCATTCCATTCCATTCCATTCCATTCCATTCCATTCAACTGGTGTCCATTCCATTCCATTCCATTCCATTGCATTCCATTCCATTCCATTCCATTCCGTTCCGTTCTACTCGGTTACGTTCCATTCAATTCAATTCCATTCCGTTCTACTCGGGTAGATTCCATTCCATTCCATTCCATTCCTTTCCATTCCATTGCATTCCATTGCATTGCATTGCACTCAATTCCATTCCATTCCATTCCATTCCATTCCATTCCATTCCGTTCCGTTCAACTCGGTTACATTCCATTCAATTACATTCCATTCCGTTCTACTCGGTTACATTCCATTCCATTCCATTCCATTCCATTCCAATCCATTCCATTCCATTCCATTCCGTTCTACTCGGGTACATTCCATTCCATTCCATTCCATTCCATTCCATTCCATTCCATTCCATTCCATTCCATTCCGTTCTACTTTGGTACATTCCATTCCATTCCATTCCATTCCATTCCATTCCATTCCATTCCATTCCATTCCATTCCATTCCGTTCTACTCAGGTTGATTCCATTCTATTCCATTCCATTCCATTCCATTCCATTCAATTCCATTCCATTCCATTCCATTCGATTCCATTCCATTCCATTCCATAGAATTCCATTCCATTCCATTCCATTCCATGGAATTCCATTCCATTCCATTCCATTCCATTCCATTCCATGGAATTCCATTCCATTCCATTCCATGGAATTCCATTCCATTCCATTCCATTCCATTCCATTCCATTCCATTCCATTCCATTCCATTGAATTCCATTCCATTCCATTCCATTCAATTCCATTGAATTCCATTCCGTTCCATTCCATTCCATTCCATTCCATTCCATTCCATTCCATTCCATTCCATTCCATTCCATTCCATTCCATCCCATTCCATTCCATTCCATTTCATTCCATTCCATTCCATTCCATCCCATTCCATTCCATTCCATTCCATTCCGTTCTACTCGGGTTGATTCCATTCTATTCCATTCCATTCCATTCGATCCCATTTGATTCCATTCGATTCCATTCAATTCCATTCGATTCCATTCCATTCCACTCCATTCCATTCCATGGAATTCCGTTCCATTCCATTCCATTCCGTTCCTTTCCGTCCCGTTCCGTTCCGTTCCGTTCCGTTGCGTTCCGTTCCATTCTACTCGGGTTGATTACATTCTATTCCATTCCATTCCATTCGATTCCATTCGATTCCATTCGATTCCACTCCATTCCATTCCATAGAATTCCATTCCATTCCATTCCATTCCATTGAATTCCATTCCATTCCATTCCATTCCATAGAATTCCATTTCATTCCATTCCATTCCATTGAATTCCATTCCATTCCATTCCATTCCATTCCATTCCATTCCATTCCATTCTACTGGTGTCCATTCCATTCCATTCCATTCCATTCCATTCCATTCCATTCCATTCCATTCCATTCCTTTCCATTCCATTGCATTCCATTGCATTCCATTCCATTCCATTCCATTCCATTCCATTCCATTCCATTCCACTCCACTCCACTCCACTCCACTCCATTCCACTCCACTCCACTCCGGTACATTCCATTCCATTCCATTCCATTCCATTCCATTCCATTCCGTGCTTCTCGGGTACATTCCGTTCCGTTCCATTCCATTCCATTCCATTCCATTCCGTTCCAGTGCACTCTACTCCACTCCACTCCACTCCACTCCACTCCGGTACATTCCATTCCATTCCATTCCATTCCATTCCATTCCATTTCCATTCCCATTCCATTTCCATTCCCGTTCCATTTCCATTCCCGTTTCTTTTCCATTCCCGTTCCATTTCCATTCCAGTTCCATTACCATTCCCGTTCCATTTCCATTCCCGATCCATTTCCATTCCCGTTCCTTTTCCATTCCCGTTCCATTTCCATTCCCGTTCCGTTACCATTCCCGTTCCATTTCCGTTCCCGTTCCGTTTCCGTTCCCGTTCCATTTCCGTTCTCGTTCCGTTTCCGTTCCCGTTCCATTTCCATTCCCGTTCCATTTCCGTTCCCGTTCCATTTCCATTCCCGTTCCATTTCCATTCCCTTTCCATTTCCATTTCATTCCATTCCGTTCTGCTCGGGTACATTCCATTCCATTCCATTGCATTCCATTCCGTTCTGCTCCTGTCCATTCCATTCCATTCCATTCCGTTCCATTCCGTTCTACTCGAGTAGATTCCATTCCATTCCATTCCATTCCATTCCATTCCATTCCATTCCATTCCATTCCATTCCATTCCATTCAACTGGTGTCCATTCCATTCCATTCCATTCCATTGCATTCCATTCCATTCCATTCCATTCCGTTCCGTTCTACTCGGTTACGTTCCATTCAATTCAATTCCATTCCGTTCTACTCGGGTAGATTCCATTCCATTCCATTCCATTCCTTTCCATTCCATTGCATTCCATTGCATTGCATTGCACTCAATTCCATTCCATTCCATTCCATTCCATTCCATTCCATTCCATTCCATTCCGTTCCGTTCAACTCGGTTACATTCCATTCAATTACATTCCATTCCGTTCTACTCGGTTACATTCCATTCCATTCCATTCCATTCCATTCCAATCCATTCCATTCCATTCCATTCCGTTCTACTCGGGTACATTCCATTCCATTCCATTCCATTCCATTCCATTCCATTCCATTCCATTCCATTCCATTCCATTCCATTCCGTTCTACTTTGGTACATTCCATTCCATTCCATTCCATTCCATTCCATTCCATTCCATTCCATTCCGTTCTACTCAGGTTGATTCCATTCTATTCCATTCCATTCCATTCCATTCCATTCCATTCCATTCCATTCAATTCCATTCCATTCCATTCCATTCGATTCCATTCCATTCCATTCCATAGAATTCCATTCCATTCCATTCCATTCCATGGAATTCCATTCCATTCCATAGAATTCCATTCCATTCCATTCCATTCCATGGAATTCCATTCCATTCCATTCCATTCCATTCCATTCCATGGAATTCCATTCCATTCCATTCCATTCCATTCCATTCCATTCCATTCCATTCCATTGAATTCCATTCCATTCCATTCCATTCAATTCCATTGAATTCCATTCCGTTCCATTCCATTCCATTCCATTCCATTCCATTCCATTCCATTCCATTCCATTCCATTCCATCCCATTCCATTCCATTCCATTTCATTCCATTCCATTCCATTCCATCCCATTCCATTCCATTCCATTCCATTCCGTTCTACTCGGGTTGATTCCATTCTATTCCATTCCATTCCATTCGATCCCATTTGATTCCATTCGATTCCATTCAATTCCATTCGATTCCATTCCATTCCACTCCATTCCATTCCATGGAATTCCGTTCCATTCCATTCCATTCCGTTCCTTTCCGTCCCGTTCCGTTCCGTTCCGTTCCGTTGCGTTCCGTTCCATTCTACTCGGGTTGATTACATTCTATTCCATTCCATTCCATTCGATTCCATTCGATTCCATTCGATTCCACTCCATTCCATTCCATAGAATTCCATTCCATTCCATTCCATTCCATTGAATTCCATTCCATTCCATTCCATTCCATAGAATTCCATTTCATTCCATTCCATTCCATTGAATTCCATTCCATTCCATTCCATTCCATTCCATTCCATTCCATTCCATTCTACTGGTGTCCATTCCATTCCATTCCATTCCATTCCATTCCATTCCATTCCATTCCATTCCATTCCATTCCTTTCCATTCCATTGCATTCCATTGCATTCCATTCCATTCCATTCCATTCCATTCCATTCCATTCCATTCCACTCCACTCCACTCCACTCCACTCCATTCCACTCCACTCCACTCCGGTACATTCCATTCCATTCCATTCCATTCCATTCCATTCCATTCCGTGCTTCTCGGGTACATTCCGTTCCGTTCCATTCCATTCCATTCCATTCCATTCCGTTCCAGTGCACTCTACTCCACTCCACTCCACTCCACTCCACTCCGGTACATTCCATTCCATTCCATTCCATTCCATTCCATTCCATTTCCATTCCCATTCCATTTCCATTCCCGTTCCATTTCCATTCCCGTTTCTTTTCCATTCCCGTTCCATTTCCATTCCAGTTCCATTACCATTCCCGTTCCATTTCCATTCCCGATCCATTTCCATTCCCGTTCCTTTTCCATTCCCGTTCCATTTCCATTCCCGTTCCGTTACCATTCCCGTTCCATTTCCGTTCCCGTTCCGTTTCCGTTCCCGTTCCATTTCCGTTCTCGTTCCGTTTCCGTTCCCGTTCCATTTCCATTCCCGTTCCATTTCCGTTCCCGTTCCATTTCCATTCCCGTTCCATTTCCGTTTCCGTTCCATTTCCATTCCCGTTCTATTTCCATTCCCTTTCCATTTCCATTTCATTCCATTCCGTTCTGCTCGGGTACATTCCATTCCATTCCATTGCATTCCATTCCATTCTGCTCCTGTCCATTCCATTCCATTCCATTCCGTTCCATTCCGTTCTACTCGGGTAGATTCCATTCCATTCCATTCCATTCCATTCCATTCCATTCTACTGGTGTCCATTCCATTCCATTCCATTCCATTCCATTCCATTCCATTGCATTCCATTCCATTCCATTCCATTCCATTCCGTTCCGTTCTACTCGGTTACATTCCATTCAATTCCATTCCATTCCGTTCTACTCGGGTAGATTCCATTCCATTCCATTCCATTCCATTCCTTTCCATTCCATTGCATTCCATTGCATTGCATTGCACTCAATTCCATTCCATTCCATTCCATTCCATTCCATTCCATTCCATTCCATTCCATTCCGTTCCGTTCAACTCGGTTACATTCCATTCAATTAGATACCATTCCGTTCCACTCGGTTACATTCCATTCCATTCCATTCCATTCCATTCCAATCCATTCCATTCCATTCCATTCCGTTCTACTCGGGTACATTCCATTCCATTCCATTCCATTCCATTCCATTCCATTCCGTTCTACTTTGGTACATTCCATTCCATTCCATTCCATTCCATTCCATTCCATTCCATTCCATTCCATTCCATTCCGTTCTACTCGGGTTGATTCCATTCTATTCCATTCCATTCCATTCCATTCCATTCCATTCCATTCCATTCCATTCCATTCCATTCCATTCCATTGAATTCCATTCCGTTCCATTCCATTCCATTGAATTCCATTCCATTCCATTCCATTCCATTCCATTCCATTCCATTCCATTCCATAGAATTCCATTCCATTCCATTCCATTCCATTCCATTCCATTCCATCCCATTCCATTCCATTCCATTCCATTCCGTTCTACTCGGGTTGATTCCATTCTATTCCATTCCATTCCATTCGATCCCATTTGATTCCATTCGATTCCATTCAATTCCATTCGATTCCATTCCATTCCACTCCATTCCATTCCATTGAATTCCATTCCATTCCATTCCATTCCATTCCATTCCATTCCATTCCATTCCATTCCATTGAATTCCATTCCATTCCATTCCATTCCATTCCATTGAATTCCATTCCATTCCATTCCATTCAATTGAATTCCGTTCCATTCCATTCCATTCCGTTCCGTTCCGTCCCGTTCCGTTCCGTTCCGTTCCGTTGCGTTCCGTTCCGTTCTACTCGGGTTGATTAAATTCTATTCCATTCCATTCTATTCGATTCCATTCGATTCCAATCGATTCCATTCGATTCCATTCGATTCCATTGAATTCCATTCCATTCCATTCCATTCCATTGAATTGCGTTGCATTATATTCCATTCCGTTCCGTTCCGTCCCGTTCCGTTCCGTTCCGTTCCGTTGTGTGCCGTTCCGTTCTACTCGGGTTGATTCCATTCCATTCCATTCCATTCCATTCCATTCCATTCCATTCCATTCCATTCCTTTCCATTCCATTGCATTCCATTGCATTGCATTGCACTCAATTCCATTCCATTCCATTCCATTCCATTCCATTCCATTCCGTTCCGTTCAACTCGGTTACATTCCATTCAATTACATTCCATTCCGTTCTACTCGGTTACATTCCATTCCATTCCATTCCATTCCATTCCAATCCATTCCATTCCATTCCATTCCGTTCTACTCGGGTACATTCCATTCCATTCCATTCCATTCCATTCCATTCCATTCCATTCCATTCCATTCCATTCCATTCCGTTCTACTTTGGTACATTCCATTCCATTCCATTCCATTCCATTCCATTCCATTCCATTCCATTCCATTCCATTCCATTCCGTTCTACTCAGGTTGATTCCATTCTATTCCATTCCATTCCATTCCATTCCATTCCATTCCATTCCATTCCATTCCATTCCATTCCATTCGATTCCATTCCATTCCATTCCATAGAATTCCATTCCATTCCATTCCATTCCATGGAATTCCATTCCATTCCATTCCATTCCATTCCATTCCATGGAATTCCATTCCATTCCATTCCATTCCATTCCATTCCATTCCATTCCATTCCATTGAATTCCATTCCATTCCATTCCATTCCATTGAATTCCATTCCGTTCCATTCCATTCCATTCCATTCCATTCCATTCCATTCCATTCCATTCCATTCCATTCCATTCCATCCCATTCCATTCCATTCCATTCCATTCCATTCCATTCCATTCCATCCCATTCCATTCCATTCCATTCCATTCCGTTCTACTCGGGTTGATTCCATTCTATTCCATTCCATTCCATTCGATCCCATTTGATTCCATTCGATTCCATTCAATTCCATTCGATTCCATTCCATTCCACTCCATTCCATTCCATGGAATTCCGTTCCATTCCATTCCATTCCGTTCCTTTCCGTCCCGTTCCGTTCCGTTCCGTTCCGTTGCGTTCCGTTCCGTTCTACTCGGGTTGATTACATTCTATTCCATTCCATTCCATTCGATTCCATTCGATTCCATTCGATTCCACTCCATTCCATTCCATAGAATTCCATTCCATTCCATTCCATTCCATTGAATTCCATTCCATTCCATTCCATTCCATAGAATTCCATTTCATTCCATTCCATTCCATTGAATTCCATTCCATTCCATTCCATTCCATTCCATTCCATTCCATTCCATTCTACTGGTGTCCATTCCATTCCATTCCATTCCATTCCATTCCATTCCATTCCATTCCATTCCTTTCCATTCCATTGCATTCCATTGCATTCCATTCCATTCCATTCCATTCCATTCCATTCCATTCCATTCCATTCCACTCCACTCCACTCCACTCCACTCCATTCCACTCCACTCCACTCCGGTACATTCCATTCCATTCCATTCCATTCCATTCCATTCCATTCCGTGCTTCTCGGGTACATTCCATTCCGTTCCATTCCATTCCATTCCATTCCATTCCGTTCCAGTGCACTCTACTCCACTCCACTCCACTCCACTCCACTCCGGTACATTCCATTCCATTCCATTCCATTCCATTCCATTCCATTTCCATTCCCATTCCATTTCCATTCCCGTTCCATTTCCATTCCCGTTTCTTTTCCATTCCCGTTCCATTTCCATTCCAGTTCCATTACCATTCCCGTTCCATTTCCATTCCCGATCCATTTCCATTCCCGTTCCTTTTCCATTCCCGTTCCATTTCCATTCCCGTTCCGTTACCATTCCCGTTCCATTTCCGTTCCCGTTCCGTTTCCGTTCCCGTTCCATTTCCGTTCTCGTTCCGTTTCCGTTCCCGTTCCATTTCCATTCCCGTTCCATTTCCGTTCCCGTTCCATTTCCATTCCCTGTTCCATTTCCGTTCCCGTTCCATTTCCATTCCCGTTCTATTTCCATTCCCTTTCCATTTCCATTTCATTCCATTCCGTTCTGCTCGGGTACATTCCATTCCATTCCATTGCATTCCATTCCATTCTGCTCCTGTCCATTCCATTCCATTCCATTCCGTTCCATTCCGTTCTACTCGGGTAGATTCCATTCCATTCCATTCCATTCCATTCCATTCCATTCTACTGGTGTCCATTCCATTCCATTCCATTCCATTCCATTCCATTCCATTGCATTCCATTCCATTCCATTCCATTCCATTCCGTTCCGTTCTACTCGGTTACATTCCATTCAATTCCATTCCATTCCGTTCTACTCGGGTAGATTCCATTCCATTCCATTCCATTCCATTCCTTTCCATTCCATTGCATTCCATTGCATTGCATTGCACTCAATTCCATTCCATTCCATTCCATTCCATTCCATTCCATTCCATTCCATTCCATTCCGTTCCGTTCAACTCGGTTACATTCCATTCAATTACATTCCATTCCGTTCTACTCGGTTACATTCCATTCCATTCCATTCCATTCCATTCCAATCCATTCCATTCCATTCCATTCCGTTCTACTCGGGTACATTCCATTCCATTCCATTCCATTCCATTCCATTCCATTCCGTTCTACTTTGGTACATTCCATTCCATTCCATTCCATTCCATTCCATTCCATTGAATTCCATTCCGTTCCATTCCATTCCATTGTATTCCATTCCATTCCATTCCATTCCATTCCATTCCATTCCATTCCATTCCATTGAATTCCATTCCATTCCATTCCATTCCATTCCATTCCATTCCATTCCATCCCATTCCATTCCATTCCATTCCATTCCGTTCTACTCGGGTTGATTCCATTCTATTCCATTCCATTCCATTCGATCCCATTTGATTCCATTCGATTCCATTCAATTCCATTCGATTCCATTCCATTCCACTCCATTCCATTCCATTGAATTCCATTCCATTCCATTCCATTCCATTCCATTCCATTCCATTCCATTGAATTCCATTCCATTCCATTCCATTCCATTCCATTGAATTCCATTCCATTCCATTCCATTCAATTGAATTCCGTTCCATTCCATTCCATTCCGTTCCGTTCCGTCCCGTTCCGTTCCGTTCCGTTCCGTTGCGTTCCGTTCCGTTCTACTCGGGTTGATTAAATTCTATTCCATTCCATTCTATTCGATTCCATTCGATTCCAATCGATTCCATTCGATTCCATTCGATTCCATTGAATTCCATTCCATTCCATTCCATTCCATTGAATTCCGTTGCATTATATTCCATTCCGTTCCGTTCCGTTGCGTGCCGTTCCGTTCTACTCGGGTTGATTCCATTCCATTCCATTCCATTCCATTCCATTCCATTCCGTTCCATTCCATTCCATTGAATTCCATTCCATTCCATTCCATTCCACTCCATTCCATACCGTTCTACTCGGGTTGATTCCATTCTATTCCATTCCATTCCATTCGATCTCATTCGATTCCATTCGATTCCATTCGATTCCACTCCATTCCATTCCATTGAATTCCATTCCATTCCATTCCATTCCATTCCATTCCATTGAATTCCATTCCATTGAATTCCATTCCATTCCATTGAATTCCATTCCATTGAATTCCATTCCATTCCATTGAATTCCATTCCATTCCATTCCATTCCATTGAATTCCGTTCCGTTCCATTCCATTCCATTCCATTCCATTCCATTCCATTCCATTCCATTCCATTCCATTGAATTCCATTCCATTCCATTCCATTCCTTTCCATTGAATTCCATTCTGTTCCATTCCATTCCTTTGAATTCCGTTCCATTCCATTCCATTCCATTCCTTTCCGTTCCGTTCCGTTCCGTTCCGTTCCGTTGCGTTCCGCTCCGTTCTACTCGGGTTGATTCCATTCTATTCCATTCCATTCCATTCGATCCCATTCGATTCCATTCGATTCCATTCGATTCCATTCGATTCCACTCCACTCCATTCCATAGAATTCCATTCCTTTCCATTCCATTTGAATTCCATTCCATTCCATTCCATTCCATTCTATTCCATTCCATCCCATTCCATTCCATTCCATTCCATTCTACTCGGGTTGATTGCATTCTATTCCATTCCATTCCATTCGATTCCATTCGATTCCATTCGATTCCATTCGATTCCATTCGATTCCATTCGATTCCATTCCATTCCATTCCATTCCATTCCATTGAATTCCATTCCATTCCATTCCATTGAATTCCATTCCATTCCATTCCATTAAATTCCATTCCATTCCATTCCATTCCATTGAATTCCATTCCATTCCATAGAATTCCATTCCATTCCATTCCATTCCATTGAATTCCGTTCCTTTCCATTCCATTCCATTCCGTTCCGTGCTTCTCGGGTACATTCCGTTCCGTTCCATTCCATTCCATTCCATTCCATTCCGTTCCAGTGCACTCTACTCCACTCCACTCCACTCCAATCCACTCCGGTACATTCCATTCCATTCCATTCCATTCCATTCCATTTCCATTCCCATTCCATTTCCATTCCCGTTCCATTTCCATTCCCGTTTCTTTTCCATTCCCGTTCCATTTCCATTCCAGTTCCATTACCATTCCCGTTCCATTTCCATTCCCGATCCATTTCCATTCCCGTTCCTTTTCCATTCCCGTTCCATTTCCATTCCCGTTCCGTTACCATTCCCGTTCCATTTCCGTTCCCGTTCCGTTTCCGTTCCCGTTCCATTTCCGTTCTCGTTCCGTTTCCGTTCCCGTTCCATTTCCATTCCCGTTCCATTTCCGTTCCCGTTCCATTTCCATTCCCGTTCCATTTCCATTCCCTTTCCATTTCCATTTCATTCCATTCCGTTCTGCTCGGGTACATTCCATTCCATTCCATTGCATTCCATTCCGTTCTGCTCCTGTCCATTCCATTCCATTCCAATCCGTTCCATTCCGTTCTACTCGGGTAGATTCCATTCCATTCCATTCCATTCCATTCCATTCCATTCCATTCCATTCCATTCCATTCTACTGGTGTCCATTCCATTCCATTCCATTCCATTCCATTCCATTCCATTGCATTCCATTCCATTCCATTCCATTCCGTTCCGTTCTACTCGGTTACATTCCATTCAATTCCATTCCATTCCGTTCTACTCGGGTAGATTCCATTCCATTCCATTCCATTCCTTTCCATTCCATTGCATTCCATTGCATTGCATTGCACTCAATTCCATTCCATTCCATTCCATTCCATTCCATTCCATTGCATTCCATTCCGTTCCGTTCAACTCGGTTACATTCCATTCAATTACATTCCATTCCGTTCTACTCGGTTACATTCCATTCCATTCCATTCCATTCCATTCCAATCCATTGCATTCCATTCCATTCCGTTCTACTCGGGTACCTTCCGTTCCATTCCATTCCATTCCATTCCATTCCATTCCATACCTTTCCGTTCTACTTTGGTACATTCCATTCCATTCCATTCCATTCCATTCCATTCCATTGCATTCCATTCCATTCCATTCCATTCCATTCCGTTCTACTCAGGTTGATTCCATTCTATTCCATTCCATTCCATTCCATTCCATTCCATTCCATTCGATTCCATTCCATTCCATTCCATGGAATTCCATTCCATTCCATTCCATTCCATGGAATTCCATTCCATTCCATTCCATTCCATTCCATTCCATTCCATTCCATTCCATTGAATTCCAGTCCATTCCATTCCATTCCATTCCATTGAATTCCATTCCGTTCCATTCCATTCCATTGAATTCCATTAAATTCCATTCCATTCCATTCCATTCCATTCCATTGAATTCCATTCCATTCCATTCCATTCCATTCCATTCCATTCCATTCCATCCCATTCCATTCCATTCCATTCCATTCCATTCCATTCCATTCCATGGAATTCCATTCCATTCCATTCCATTCCATTCCATAGAATTCCATTCCATTCCATTCCATTCCACTGAATTCCGTTCCTTTCCATTCCATTCCGTTCCGTTCCGTTCCGTTCCGTTCCGTTGCGTTCCGTTCCGTTCCGTTGTGTTCCGTTCCGTTCTACTCGGGTTGATTCCATTCTATTCCATTCCATTCCAATCCATTCCGTTCCATTCCATTGAATTCCATTCCATTCCATTCCATTCCATTCCATTCCATTCCATTCCATTCCATGGAATTACGTTCCATTCCATTCCATTCCGTTCCGTTCCGTCCCGTTCCGTTCCGTTCCGTTCCGTTGCGTTCCGTTCCGTTCTACTCGGGTTGATTCCATTTTATTCCATTCCATTCCATTCGATTCCATTCGATTCCATTCGATTCCACTCCATTCCATTCCATAGAATTCCATTCCATTCCATTCCATTCCATTGAATTCCATTCCATTCCATTCCATTCCATTGAATTCCATTCCATTCCATTCCATTCCATTGAATTCCATTCCATTCCATTCCATTCCATTCCATTCCATTCCATTCCATTCCATTCCATTCCATTCTACTGTTGTCCATTCCATTCCATTCCATTCCATTCCATTCCATTCCATTCCATTCCTTTCCATTCCATTGCATTCCATTGCATTCCATTCCATTCCATTCCATTCCATTCCATTCCACTCCACTCCACTCCACTCCACTCCATTCCACTCCACTCCACTCCGGTTCATTCCATTCCATTCCATTCCATTCCATTCCATTCCATTCCATTCCGTGCTTCTCGGGTACATTCCGTTCCGTTCCATTCCATTCCATTCCATTCCATTCCGTTCCAGTGCACTCTACTCCACTCCACTCCACTCCACTCCACTCCGGTACTTTCCATTCCATTCCATTCCATTCCATTCCATTCCATTTCCATTCCCATTCCATTTCCATTCCCGTTCCATTTCCATTCCCGTTTCTTTTCCATTCCCGTTCCATTTCCATTCCAGTTCCATTACCATTCCCGTTCCATTTCCATTCCCGATCCATTTCCATTCCCGTTCCTTTTCCATTCCCGTTCCATTTCCATTCCCGTTCCGTTACCATTCCCGTTCCATTTCCGTTCCCGTTCCGTTTCCGTTCCCGTTCCATTTCCGTTCTCGTTCCGTTTCCGTTCCCGTTCCATTTCCATTCCCGTTCCATTTCCGTTCCCGTTCCATTTCCATTCCCGTTCCATTTCCATTCCCTTTCCATTTCCATTTCATTCCATTCCGTTCTGCTCGGGTACATTCCATTCCATTCCATTGCATTCCATTCCGTTCTGCTCCTGTCCATTCCATTCCATTCCATTCCGTTCCATTCCGTTCTACTCGGGTAGATTCCATTCCATTCCATTCCATTCCATTCCATTCCATTCCATTCCATTCCATTCTACTGGTGTCCATTCCACTCCATTCCATTCCATTCCATTCCATTCCATTCCATTCCATTCCATTGCATTCCATTCCATTCCATTCCATTCCGTTCCGTTCTACTCGGTTACATTCCATTCAATTCCATTCCATTCCGTTCTACTCGGGTAGATTCCATTCCATTCCATTCCATTCCTTTCCATTCCATTGCATTCAATTGCATTGCATTGCACTCAATTCCATTCCATTCCATTCCATTCCATTCCATTCCATTCCATTCCATACCATTCCATTCCGTTCCGTTCAACTCGGTTACATTCCATTCAATTACATTCCATTCCGTTCTACTCGGTTACATTCCATTCCATTCCATTCCATTCCATTCCATTCCAATCCATTCCATTCCATTCCATTCCGTTCTACTCGGGTACATTCCATTCCATTCCATTCCATTCCATTCCATTCCATTCCGTTCTACTTTGGTACATTCCATTCCATTCCATTCCATTCCATTCCATTCCATTCCATTCCATTCCATTCCATTCCATTCCATTCCATTCCATTCCGTTCTACTCGGGTTGATTCCATTCTATTCCATTCCATTCCATTCCATTCCATTCCATTCCATTCCATTCCATGGAATTCCATTCCATTCCATTCCATTCCGTGGAATTCCATTCCATTCCATTCCATTCCATTCCATTCCTTTCCATTGAATTCCATTAAATTCCATTCCATTCAATTCCATTGAATTCCATTCCATTCCATTCCATTCCATTCCATTCCATTCCATTCCATTCCATTGAATTCCATTCCATTCCATTCCATTCCATTCCATTGAATTCCATTCCATTCCATTCCATTCAATTGAATTCCGTTCCATTCCATTCCATTCCGTTCCGTTCCGTCCCGTTCCGTTCCGTTCCGTTCCGTTGCGTTCCGTTCCGTTCTACTCGGGTTGATTAAATTCTATTCCATTCCATTCTATTCGATTCCATTCGATTCCAATCGATTCCATTCGATTCCATTCGATTCCATTGAATTCCATTCCATTCCATTCCATTCCATTGAATTCCGTTGCATTATATTCCATTCCGTTCCGTTCCGTCCCATTCCGTTCCGTTCCGTTCCGTTGCGTGCCGTTCCGTTCTACTCGGGTTGATTCCATTCCATTCCATTCCATTCCATTGAATTCCATTCCATTCCATTCCATTCCATTCCATTCCATTCCATTGAATTCCATTCCATTCCATTCCATTCCATTCCATTCCGTTCTACTCGGGTTGATTCCATTCTATTCAGTTCCATTCCATTCGATCTCATTCGATTCCATTCGATTCCATTCGATTCCACTCCATTCCATTCCATTGAATTCCATTCCATTTTTTTCCATTCCATTCCATTCCATTGAATTCCATTCCATTCCATTCCATTCAATTCCATTCCATTCCATTCCATTCCATTCCATTGAATTCCATTCCATTCCATTGAATTCCATTCCATTCCATTCCATTCCATTGAATTCCGTTCCATTCCATTCCATTCCATTCCATTCCATTCCATTGAATTCCATTCCATTCCTTTCCATAGAATTCCGTTCCATTCCATTCCATTCCATTCCATTCCATTCCATTCCATTCTACTGGTGTCCATTCCATTCCATTCCATTCCATTCCATTCCATTCCATTCCATTCCTTTCCATTCCATTGCATTCCATTGCATTCCATTCCATTCCATTCCATTCCATTCCATTCCATTCCATTCCACACCACTCCACTCCACTCCACTCCATTCCACTCCACTCCACTCCGGTACATTCCATTCCATTCCATTCCATTCCATTCCATTCCATTCCGTGCTTCTCGGGTACATTCCGTTCCGTTCCATTCCATTCCATTCCATTCCATTCCGTTCCAGTGCACTCTACTCCACTCCACTCCACTCCACTCCACTCTGGTACATTCCATTCCATTCCATTCCATTCCATTCCATTCCATTCCATTTCCATTCCCATTCCATTTCCGTTCCCGTTCCATTTCCATTCCCGTTCCATTTCCGTTCCCGTTCCATTTCCATTCCCGTTCTATTTCCATTCCCTTTCCATTTCCATTTCATTCCATTCCGTTCTGCTCGGGTACATTCCATTCCATTCCATTGCATTCCATTCCATTCTGCTCCTGTCCATTCCATTCCATTCCATTCCGTTCCATTCCGTTCTACTCGGGTAGATTCCATTCCATTCCATTCCATTCCATTCCATTCCATTCTACTGGTGTCCATTCCATTCCATTCCATTCCATTCCATTCCATTCCATTGCATTCCATTCCATTCCATTCCATTCCATTCCGTTCCGTTCTACTCGGTTACATTCCATTCAATTCCATTCCATTCCGTTCTACTCGGGTAGATTCCATTCCATTCCATTCCATTCCATTCCTTTCCATTCCATTGCATTCCATTGCATTGCATTGCACTCAATTCCATTCCATTCCATTCCATTCCATTCCATTCCATTCCATTCCATTCCATTCCGTTCCGTTCAACTCGGTTACATTCCATTCAATTACATTCCATTCCGTTCTACTCGGTTACATTCCATTCCATTCCATTCCATTCCATTCCAATCCATTC
Source organism: Gorilla gorilla gorilla (assembly GCF_029281585.2). Lineage (NCBI taxonomy): Eukaryota > Metazoa > Chordata > Mammalia > Primates > Hominidae > Gorilla > Gorilla gorilla. The sequence continues at coordinate 6,892,477 of NC_073240.2, read as the reverse complement.
CATTCCATTCCATTCCGTTCTACTCGGGTACATTCCATTCCATTCCATTCCATTCCATTCCATTCCATTCCGTTCTACTTTGGTACATTCCATTCCATTCCATTCCATTCCATTCCATTCCATTGAATTCCATTCCGTTCCATTCCATTCCATTGTATTCCATTCCATTCCATTCCATTCCATTCCATTCCATTCCATTCCATTCCATTGAATTCCATTCCATTCCATTCCATTCCATTCCATTCCATTCCATTCCATCCCATTCCATTCCATTCCATTCCATTCCGTTCTACTCGGGTTGATTCCATTCTATTCCATTCCATTCCATTCGATCCCATTTGATTCCATTCGATTCCATTCAATTCCATTCGATTCCATTCCATTCCACTCCATTCCATTCCATTGAATTCCATTCCATTCCATTCCATTCCATTCCATTCCATTCCATTCCATTGAATTCCATTCCATTCCATTCCATTCCATTCCATTGAATTCCATTCCATTCCATTCCATTCAATTGAATTCCGTTCCATTCCATTCCATTCCGTTCCGTTCCGTCCCGTTCCGTTCCGTTCCGTTCCGTTGCGTTCCGTTCCGTTCTACTCGGGTTGATTAAATTCTATTCCATTCCATTCTATTCGATTCCATTCGATTCCAATCGATTCCATTCGATTCCATTCGATTCCATTGAATTCCATTCCATTCCATTCCATTCCATTGAATTCCGTTGCATTATATTCCATTCCGTTCCGTTCCGTTGCGTGCCGTTCCGTTCTACTCGGGTTGATTCCATTCCATTCCATTCCATTCCATTCCATTCCATTCCGTTCCATTCCATTCCATTGAATTCCATTCCATTCCATTCCATTCCACTCCATTCCATACCGTTCTACTCGGGTTGATTCCATTCTATTCCATTCCATTCCATTCGATCTCATTCGATTCCATTCGATTCCATTCGATTCCACTCCATTCCATTCCATTGAATTCCATTCCATTCCATTCCATTCCATTCCATTCCATTGAATTCCATTCCATTGAATTCCATTCCATTCCATTGAATTCCATTCCATTGAATTCCATTCCATTCCATTGAATTCCATTCCATTCCATTCCATTCCATTGAATTCCGTTCCGTTCCATTCCATTCCATTCCATTCCATTCCATTCCATTCCATTCCATTCCATTCCATTGAATTCCATTCCATTCCATTCCATTCCTTTCCATTGAATTCCATTCTGTTCCATTCCATTCCTTTGAATTCCGTTCCATTCCATTCCATTCCATTCCTTTCCGTTCCGTTCCGTTCCGTTCCGTTCCGTTGCGTTCCGCTCCGTTCTACTCGGGTTGATTCCATTCTATTCCATTCCATTCCATTCGATCCCATTCGATTCCATTCGATTCCATTCGATTCCATTCGATTCCACTCCACTCCATTCCATAGAATTCCATTCCTTTCCATTCCATTTGAATTCCATTCCATTCCATTCCATTCCATTCTATTCCATTCCATCCCATTCCATTCCATTCCATTCCATTCTACTCGGGTTGATTGCATTCTATTCCATTCCATTCCATTCGATTCCATTCGATTCCATTCGATTCCATTCGATTCCATTCGATTCCATTCGATTCCATTCCATTCCATTCCATTCCATTCCATTGAATTCCATTCCATTCCATTCCATTGAATTCCATTCCATTCCATTCCATTAAATTCCATTCCATTCCATTCCATTCCATTGAATTCCATTCCATTCCATAGAATTCCATTCCATTCCATTCCATTCCATTGAATTCCGTTCCTTTCCATTCCATTCCATTCCGTTCCGTGCTTCTCGGGTACATTCCGTTCCGTTCCATTCCATTCCATTCCATTCCATTCCGTTCCAGTGCACTCTACTCCACTCCACTCCACTCCAATCCACTCCGGTACATTCCATTCCATTCCATTCCATTCCATTCCATTTCCATTCCCATTCCATTTCCATTCCCGTTCCATTTCCATTCCCGTTTCTTTTCCATTCCCGTTCCATTTCCATTCCAGTTCCATTACCATTCCCGTTCCATTTCCATTCCCGATCCATTTCCATTCCCGTTCCTTTTCCATTCCCGTTCCATTTCCATTCCCGTTCCGTTACCATTCCCGTTCCATTTCCGTTCCCGTTCCGTTTCCGTTCCCGTTCCATTTCCGTTCTCGTTCCGTTTCCGTTCCCGTTCCATTTCCATTCCCGTTCCATTTCCGTTCCCGTTCCATTTCCATTCCCGTTCCATTTCCATTCCCTTTCCATTTCCATTTCATTCCATTCCGTTCTGCTCGGGTACATTCCATTCCATTCCATTGCATTCCATTCCGTTCTGCTCCTGTCCATTCCATTCCATTCCAATCCGTTCCATTCCGTTCTACTCGGGTAGATTCCATTCCATTCCATTCCATTCCATTCCATTCCATTCCATTCCATTCCATTCCATTCTACTGGTGTCCATTCCATTCCATTCCATTCCATTCCATTCCATTCCATTGCATTCCATTCCATTCCATTCCATTCCGTTCCGTTCTACTCGGTTACATTCCATTCAATTCCATTCCATTCCGTTCTACTCGGGTAGATTCCATTCCATTCCATTCCATTCCTTTCCATTCCATTGCATTCCATTGCATTGCATTGCACTCAATTCCATTCCATTCCATTCCATTCCATTCCATTCCATTGCATTCCATTCCGTTCCGTTCAACTCGGTTACATTCCATTCAATTACATTCCATTCCGTTCTACTCGGTTACATTCCATTCCATTCCATTCCATTCCATTCCAATCCATTGCATTCCATTCCATTCCGTTCTACTCGGGTACCTTCCGTTCCATTCCATTCCATTCCATTCCATTCCATTCCATACCTTTCCGTTCTACTTTGGTACATTCCATTCCATTCCATTCCATTCCATTCCATTCCATTGCATTCCATTCCATTCCATTCCATTCCATTCCGTTCTACTCAGGTTGATTCCATTCTATTCCATTCCATTCCATTCCATTCCATTCCATTCCATTCGATTCCATTCCATTCCATTCCATGGAATTCCATTCCATTCCATTCCATTCCATGGAATTCCATTCCATTCCATTCCATTCCATTCCATTCCATTCCATTCCATTCCATTGAATTCCAGTCCATTCCATTCCATTCCATTCCATTGAATTCCATTCCGTTCCATTCCATTCCATTGAATTCCATTAAATTCCATTCCATTCCATTCCATTCCATTCCATTGAATTCCATTCCATTCCATTCCATTCCATTCCATTCCATTCCATTCCATCCCATTCCATTCCATTCCATTCCATTCCATTCCATTCCATTCCATGGAATTCCATTCCATTCCATTCCATTCCATTCCATAGAATTCCATTCCATTCCATTCCATTCCACTGAATTCCGTTCCTTTCCATTCCATTCCGTTCCGTTCCGTTCCGTTCCGTTCCGTTGCGTTCCGTTCCGTTCCGTTGTGTTCCGTTCCGTTCTACTCGGGTTGATTCCATTCTATTCCATTCCATTCCAATCCATTCCGTTCCATTCCATTGAATTCCATTCCATTCCATTCCATTCCATTCCATTCCATTCCATTCCATTCCATGGAATTACGTTCCATTCCATTCCATTCCGTTCCGTTCCGTCCCGTTCCGTTCCGTTCCGTTCCGTTGCGTTCCGTTCCGTTCTACTCGGGTTGATTCCATTTTATTCCATTCCATTCCATTCGATTCCATTCGATTCCATTCGATTCCACTCCATTCCATTCCATAGAATTCCATTCCATTCCATTCCATTCCATTGAATTCCATTCCATTCCATTCCATTCCATTGAATTCCATTCCATTCCATTCCATTCCATTGAATTCCATTCCATTCCATTCCATTCCATTCCATTCCATTCCATTCCATTCCATTCCATTCCATTCTACTGTTGTCCATTCCATTCCATTCCATTCCATTCCATTCCATTCCATTCCATTCCTTTCCATTCCATTGCATTCCATTGCATTCCATTCCATTCCATTCCATTCCATTCCATTCCACTCCACTCCACTCCACTCCACTCCATTCCACTCCACTCCACTCCGGTTCATTCCATTCCATTCCATTCCATTCCATTCCATTCCATTCCATTCCGTGCTTCTCGGGTACATTCCGTTCCGTTCCATTCCATTCCATTCCATTCCATTCCGTTCCAGTGCACTCTACTCCACTCCACTCCACTCCACTCCACTCCGGTACTTTCCATTCCATTCCATTCCATTCCATTCCATTCCATTTCCATTCCCATTCCATTTCCATTCCCGTTCCATTTCCATTCCCGTTTCTTTTCCATTCCCGTTCCATTTCCATTCCAGTTCCATTACCATTCCCGTTCCATTTCCATTCCCGATCCATTTCCATTCCCGTTCCTTTTCCATTCCCGTTCCATTTCCATTCCCGTTCCGTTACCATTCCCGTTCCATTTCCGTTCCCGTTCCGTTTCCGTTCCCGTTCCATTTCCGTTCTCGTTCCGTTTCCGTTCCCGTTCCATTTCCATTCCCGTTCCATTTCCGTTCCCGTTCCATTTCCATTCCCGTTCCATTTCCATTCCCTTTCCATTTCCATTTCATTCCATTCCGTTCTGCTCGGGTACATTCCATTCCATTCCATTGCATTCCATTCCGTTCTGCTCCTGTCCATTCCATTCCATTCCATTCCGTTCCATTCCGTTCTACTCGGGTAGATTCCATTCCATTCCATTCCATTCCATTCCATTCCATTCCATTCCATTCCATTCTACTGGTGTCCATTCCACTCCATTCCATTCCATTCCATTCCATTCCATTCCATTCCATTCCATTGCATTCCATTCCATTCCATTCCATTCCGTTCCGTTCTACTCGGTTACATTCCATTCAATTCCATTCCATTCCGTTCTACTCGGGTAGATTCCATTCCATTCCATTCCATTCCTTTCCATTCCATTGCATTCAATTGCATTGCATTGCACTCAATTCCATTCCATTCCATTCCATTCCATTCCATTCCATTCCATTCCATACCATTCCATTCCGTTCCGTTCAACTCGGTTACATTCCATTCAATTACATTCCATTCCGTTCTACTCGGTTACATTCCATTCCATTCCATTCCATTCCATTCCATTCCAATCCATTCCATTCCATTCCATTCCGTTCTACTCGGGTACATTCCATTCCATTCCATTCCATTCCATTCCATTCCATTCCGTTCTACTTTGGTACATTCCATTCCATTCCATTCCATTCCATTCCATTCCATTCCATTCCATTCCATTCCATTCCATTCCATTCCATTCCGTTCTACTCGGGTTGATTCCATTCTATTCCATTCCATTCCATTCCATTCCATTCCATTCCATTCCATTCCGTGGAATTCCATTCCATTCCATTCCATTCCATTCCATTCCTTTCCATTGAATTCCATTAAATTCCATTCCATTCAATTCCATTGAATTCCATTCCATTCCATTCCATTCCATTCCATTCCATTCCATTCCATTCCATTGAATTCCATTCCATTCCATTCCATTCCATTCCATTGAATTCCATTCCATTCCATTCCATTCAATTGAATTCCGTTCCATTCCATTCCATTCCGTTCCGTTCCGTCCCGTTCCGTTCCGTTCCGTTCCGTTGCGTTCCGTTCCGTTCTACTCGGGTTGATTAAATTCTATTCCATTCCATTCTATTCGATTCCATTCGATTCCAATCGATTCCATTCGATTCCATTCGATTCCATTGAATTCCATTCCATTCCATTCCATTCCATTGAATTCCGTTGCATTATATTCCATTCCGTTCCGTTCCGTCCCGTTCCGTTCCGTTCCGTTCCGTTGCGTGCCGTTCCGTTCTACTCGGGTTGATTCCATTCCATTCCATTCCATTCCATTGAATTCCATTCCATTCCATTCCATTCCATTCCATTCCATTCCATTGAATTCCATTCCATTCCATTCCATTCCATTCCATTCCGTTCTACTCGGGTTGATTCCATTCTATTCAGTTCCATTCCATTCGATCTCATTCGATTCCATTCGATTCCATTCGATTCCACTCCATTCCATTCCATTGAATTCCATTCCATTTTTTTCCATTCCATTCCATTCCATTGAATTCCATTCCATTCCATTCCATTCAATTCCATTCCATTCCATTCCATTCCATTCCATTGAATTCCATTCCATTCCATTGAATTCCATTCCATTCCATTCCATTCCATTGAATTCCGTTCCATTCCATTCCATTCCATTCCATTCCATTCCATTGAATTCCATTCCATTCCTTTCCATAGAATTCCGTTCCATTCCATTCCATTCCATTCCATTCCATTCCATTCCATTCTACTGGTGTCCATTCCATTCCATTCCATTCCATTCCATTCCATTCCATTCCATTCCTTTCCATTCCATTGCATTCCATTGCATTCCATTCCATTCCATTCCATTCCATTCCATTCCATTCCATTCCACACCACTCCACTCCACTCCACTCCATTCCACTCCACTCCACTCCGGTACATTCCATTCCATTCCATTCCATTCCATTCCATTCCATTCCGTGCTTCTCGGGTACATTCCGTTCCGTTCCATTCCATTCCATTCCATTCCATTCCGTTCCAGTGCACTCTACTCCACTCCACTCCACTCCACTCCACTCTGGTACATTCCATTCCATTCCATTCCATTCCATTCCATTCCATTCCATTTCCATTCCCATTCCATTTCCGTTCCCGTTCCATTTCCATTCCCGTTCCATTTCCGTTCCCGTTCCATTTCCATTCCCGTTCTATTTCCATTCCCTTTCCATTTCCATTTCATTCCATTCCGTTCTGCTCGGGTACATTCCATTCCATTCCATTGCATTCCATTCCATTCTGCTCCTGTCCATTCCATTCCATTCCATTCCGTTCCATTCCGTTCTACTCGGGTAGATTCCATTCCATTCCATTCCATTCCATTCCATTCCATTCTACTGGTGTCCATTCCATTCCATTCCATTCCATTCCATTCCATTCCATTGCATTCCATTCCATTCCATTCCATTCCATTCCGTTCCGTTCTACTCGGTTACATTCCATTCAATTCCATTCCATTCCGTTCTACTCGGGTAGATTCCATTCCATTCCATTCCATTCCATTCCTTTCCATTCCATTGCATTCCATTGCATTGCATTGCACTCAATTCCATTCCATTCCATTCCATTCCATTCCATTCCATTCCATTCCATTCCATTCCATTCCGTTCCGTTCAACTCGGTTACATTCCATTCAATTACATTCCATTCCGTTCTACTCGGTTACATTCCATTCCATTCCATTCCATTCCATTCCAATCCATTCCATTCCATTCCATTCCGTTCTACTCGGGTACATTCCATTCCATTCCATTCCATTCCATTCCATTCCATTCCGTTCTACTTTGGTACATTCCATTCCATTCCATTCCATTCCATTCCATTACATTACATTCCATTCCATTCCATTCCGTTCCATTCCATTCCATTGAATTCCATTCCATTCCATTCCATTCCATTCCATTCCATTCCATTCCATTGAATTCCATTCCATTCCATTCCATTCCATTCCATCCCATTCCATTCCATTCCATTCCATTCCGTTCTACTCGGGTTGATTCCATTCTATTCCATTCCATTCCATTCGATCCCATTTGATTCCATTCGATTCCATTCAATTCCATTCGATTCCATTCCATTCCACTCCATTCCATTCCATTGAATTCCATTCCATTCCATTCCATTCCATTCCATTCCATTCCATTCCATTCCATTGAATTCCATTCCATTCCATTCCATTCCATTCCATTGAATTCCATTCCATTCCATTCCATTCAATTGAATTCCGTTCCATTCCATTCCATTCCGTTCCGTTCCGTCCCGTTCCGTTCCGTTCCGTTCCGTTGCGTTCCGTTCCGTTCTACTCGGGTTGATTAAATTCTATTCCATTCCATTCTATTCGATTCCATTCGATTCCAATCGATTCCATTCGATTCCATTCGTTTCCATTGAATTCCATTCCATTCCATTCCATTCCATTGAATTGCGTTGCATTATATTCCATTCCGTTCCGTTCCGTCCCGTTCCGTTCCGTTCCGTTCCGTTGCGTGCCGTTCCGTTCTACTCGGGTTGATTCCATTCCATTCCATTCCATTCCATTCCATTCCATTCCATTCCATTCCATTCCATTCCATTCCATTGAATTCCATTCCATTCCATTCCATTCCATTCCATTCCATTCCATACCGTTCTACTCGGGTTGATTCCATTCTATTCCATTCCATTCCATTCGATCTCATTCGATTCCATTCGATTCCATTCGATTCCACTCCATTCCATTCCATTGAATTCCATTCCATTCCATTCCATTCCATTCCATTCCATTGAATTCCATTCCATTCCATTCCATTCCATTCCATTCCATTCCATTGAATTCCATTCCATTCCATTGAATTCCATTCCATTCCATTCCATTCCATTGAATTCCGTTCCATTCCATTCCATTCCATTCCATTCCATTCCATTGAATTCCATTCCATTCCATTCCATTCCATTCCATTGAATTCCATTCCATTCCATTCCATTCAATTGAATTCCGTTCCATTCCATTCCATTCCGTTCCGTTCCGTCCCGTTCCGTTCCGTTCCGTTCCGTTGCGTTCCGTTCCGTTCTACTCGGGTTGATTAAATTCTATTCCATTCCATTCTATTCGATTCCATTCGATTCCAATCGATTCCATTCGATTCCATTCGATTCCATTGAATTCCATTCCATTCCATTCCATTCCATTGAATTGCGTTGCATTATATTCCTTTCCGTTCCGTTCCGTCCCGTTCCGTTCCGTTCCGTTCCGTTGCGTGCCGTTCCGTTCTACTCGGGTTGATTCCATTCCATTCCATTCCATTCCATTGAATTCCATTCCATTCCATTCCATTCCATTCCATTCCATTCCATTGAATTCCATTCCATTCCATTCCATTCCATTCCATTCCATTCCGTTCTACTCGGGTTGATTCCATTCTATTCCGTTCCATTCCATTCGATCTCATTCGATTCCATTCGATTCCATTCGATTCCACTCCATTCCATTCCATTGAATTCCATTCCATTCCATTCCATTCCATTCCATTCCATTGAATTCCATTCCATTCCATTCCATTCAATTCCATTCCATTCCATTCCATTCCATTCCATTGAATTCCATTCCATTCCATTGAATTCCATTCCATTCCATTCCATTCCATTGAATTCCGTTCCATTCCATTCCATTCCATTCCATTCCATTCCATTGAATTCCATTCCATTCCTTTCCATAGAATTCCGTTCCATTCCATTCCATTCCATTCCATTCCATTCCATTCCATTCTACTGGTGTCCATTCCATTCCATTCCATTCCATTCCATTCCATTCCATTCCATTCCTTTCCATTCCATTGCATTCCATTGCATTCCATTCCATTCCATTCCATTCCATTCCATTCCATTCCATTCCATTCCATTCCACACCACTCCACTCCACTCCACTCCATTCCACTCCACTCCACTCCGGTACATTCCATTCCATTCCATTCCATTCCATTCCGTGCTTCTCGGGTACATTCCGTTCCGTTCCATTCCATTCCATTCCATTCCATTCCGTTCCAGTGCACTCTACTCCACTCCACTCCACTCCACTCCACTCTGGTACATTCCATTCCATTCCATTCCATTCCATTCCATTCCATTCCATTTCCATTCCCATTCCATTTCCATTCCCGTTCCATTTCCATTCCCGTTTCTTTTCCATTCCCGTTCCATTTCCATTCCAGTTCCATTACCATTCCCGTTCCATTTCCATTCCCGATCCATTTCCATTCCCGTTCCTTTTCCATTCCCGTTCCATTTCCATTCCCGTTCCGTTACCATTCCCGTTCCATTTCCGTTCCCGTTCCGTTTCCGTTCCCGTTCCATTTCCGTTCTCGTTCCGTTTCCGTTCCTGTTCCATTTCCATTCCCGTTCCATTTCCGTTCCCGTTCCATTTCCATTCCCGTTCCATTTCCGTTCCCGTTCCATTTCCATTCCCGTTCTATTTCCATTCCCTTTCCATTTCCATTTCATTCCATTCCGTTCTGCTCGGGTACATTCCATTCCATTCCATTGCATTCCATTCCATTCTGCTCCTGTCCATTCCATTCCATTCCATTCCGTTCCATTCCGTTCTACTCGGGTAGATTCCATTCCATTCCATTCCATTCCATTCCATTCCATTCTACTGGTGTCCATTCCATTCCATTCCATTCCATTCCATTCCATTCCATTGCATTCCATTCCATTCCATTCCATTCCATTCCGTTCCGTTCTACTCGGTTACATTCCATTCAATTCCATTCCATTCCGTTCTACTCGGGTAGATTCCATTCCATTCCATTCCATTCCATTCCTTTCCATTCCATTGCATTCCATTGCATTGCATTGCACTCAATTCCATTCCATTCCATTCCATTCCATTCCATTCCATTCCATTCCATTCCATTCCGTTCCGTTCAACTCGGTTACATTCCATTCAATTACATTCCATTCCGTTCTACTCGGTTACATTCCATTCCATTCCATTCCATTCCATTCCAATCCATTCCATTCCATTCCATTCCGTTCTACTCGGGTACATTCCATTCCATTCCATTCCATTCCATTCCATTCCATTCCATTCCGTTCTACTTTGGTACATTCCATTCCATTCCATTCCATTCCATTCCATTCCATTACATTACATTCCATTCCATTCCATTCCGTTCTACTCGGGTTGATTCCATTCTATTCCATTTCATTCCATTCCATTCCATTCCATTCCATTCCATTCCATTCCATTCCATTCCATTGAATTCCATTCCGTTCCATTCCATTCCATTGAATTCCATTCCATTCCATTCCATTCCATTCCATTCCATTCCATTCCATTCCATTGAATTCCATTCCATTCCATTCCATTCCATTCCATTCCATTCCATCCCATTCCATTCCATTCCATTCCATTCCGTTCTACTCGGGTTGATTCCATTCTATTCCATTCCATTCCATTCGATCCCATTTGATTCCATTCGATTCCATTCAATTCCATTCGATTCCATTCCATTCCACTCCATTCCATTCCATTGAATTCCATTCCATTCCATTCCATTCCATTCCATTCCATTCCATTCCATTCCATTGAATTCCATTCCATTCCATTCCATTCCATTCCATTGAATTCCATTCCATTCCATTCCATTCAATTGAATTCCGTTCCATTCCATTCCATTCCGTTCCGTTCCGTCCCGTTCCGTTCCGTTCCGTTCCGTTGCGTTCCGTTCCGTTCTACTCGGGTTGATTAAATTCTATTCCATTCCATTCTATTCGATTCCATTCGATTCCAATCGATTCCATTCGATTCCATTCGATTCCATTGAATTCCATTCCATTCCATTCCATTCCATTGAATTGCGTTGCATTATATTCCATTCCGTTCCGTTCCGTCCCGTTCCGTTCCGTTCCGTTCCGTTGCGTGCCGTTCCGTTCTACTCGGGTTGATTCCATTCCATTCCATTCCATTCCATTCCATTCCATTCCATTCCATTCCATTCCATTCCATTCCATTGAATTCCATTCCATTCCATTCCATTCCATTCCATTCCATTCCATACCGTTCTACTCGGGTTGATTCCATCCTATTCCATTCCATTCCATTCGATCTCATTCGATTCCATTCGATTCCATTCGATTCCACTCCATTCCATTCCATTGAATTCCATTCCATTCCATTCCATTCCATTCCATTCCATTGAATTCCATTCCATTCCATTCCATTCCATTCCATTCCATTCCATTGAATTCCATTCCATTCCATTGAATTCCATTCCATTCCATTCCATTCCATTGAATTCCGTTCCATTCCATTCCATTCCATTCCATTCCATTCCATTGAATTCCATTCCATTCCATTCCATTCCATTCCATTCCATTGAATTCCATTCCATTCCATTCCATTCAATTGAATTCCGTTCCATTCCATTCCATTCCGTTCCGTTCCGTCCCGTTCCGTTCCGTTCCGTTCCGTTGCGTTCCGTTCCGTTCTACTCGGGTTGATTAAATTCTATTCCATTCCATTCTATTCGATTCCATTCGATTCCAATCGATTCCATTCGATTCCATTCGATTCCATTGAATTCCATTCCATTCCATTCCATTCCATTGAATTGCGTTGCATTATATTCCATTCCGTTCCGTTCCGTTCCGTCCCGTTCCGTTCCGTTCCGTTCCGTTGCGTGCCGTTCCGTTCTACTCGGGTTGATTCCATTCCATTCCATTCCATTCCATTGAATTCCATTCCATTCCATTCCATTCCATTCCATTCCATTCCATTGAATTCCATTCCATTCCATTCCATTCCATTCCATTCCATTCCATTCCATTCCGTTCTACTCGGGTTGATTCCATTCTATTCCGTTCCATTCCATTCGATCTCATTCGATTCCATTCGATTCCATTCGATTCCACTCCATTCCATTCCATTGAATTCCATTCCATTCCATTCCATTCCATTCCATTCCATTGAATTCCATTCCATTCCATTCCATTCAATTCCATTCCATTCCATTCCATTCCATTCCATTGAATTCCATTCCATTCCATTGAATTCCATTCCATTCCATTCCATTCCATTGAATTCCGTTCCATTCCATTCCATTCCATTCCATTCCATTCCATTCCATTGAATTCCATTCCATTCCTTTCCATAGAATTCCGTTCCATTCCATTCCATTCCATTCCATTCCATTCCATTCCATTCTACTGGTGTCCATTCCATTCCATTCCATTCCATTCCATTCCATTCCATTCCTTTCCATTCCATTGCATTCCATTGCATTCCATTCCATTCCATTCCATTCCATTCCATTCCATTCCATTCCACACCACTCCACTCCACTCCACTCCATTCCACTCCACTCCACTCCGGTACATTCCATTCCATTCCATTCCATTCCATTCCATTCCATTCCGTGCTTCTCGGGTACATTCCGTTCCGTTCCATTCCATTCCATTCCATTCCATTCCGTTCCAGTGCACTCTACTCCACTCCACTCCACTCCACTCCACTCTGGTACATTCCATTCCATTCCATTCCATTCCATTCCATTCCATTCCATTTCCATTCCCATTCCATTTCCATTCCCGTTCCATTTCCATTCCCGTTTCTTTTCCATTCCCGTTCCATTTCCATTCCAGTTCCATTACCATTCCCGTTCCATTTCCATTCCCGATCCATTTCCATTCCCGTTCCTTTTCCATTCCCGTTCCATTTCCATTCCCGTTCCGTTACCATTCCCGTTCCATTTCCGTTCCCGTTCCGTTTCCGTTCCCGTTCCATTTCCGTTCTCGTTCCGTTTCCGTTCCCGTTCCATTTCCACTCCCGTTCCATTTCCGTTCCCGTTCCATTTCCATTCCCGTTCCATTTCCGTTCCCGTTCCATTTCCATTCCCGTTCTATTTCCATTCCCTTTCCATTTCCATTTCATTCCATTCCGTTCTGCTCGGGTACATTCCATTCCATTCCATTGCATTCCATTCCATTCTGCTCCTGTCCATTCCATTCCATTCCATTCCGTTCCATTCCGTTCTACTCGGGTAGATTCCATTCCATTCCATTCCATTCCATTCCATTCCATTCTAGTGGTGTCCATTCCATTCCATTCCATTCCATTCCATTCCATTCCATTGCATTCCATTCCATTCCATTCCATTCCATTCCGTTCCGTTCTACTCGGTTACATTCCATTCAATTCCATTCCATTCCGTTCTACTCGGGTAGATTCCATTCCATTCCATTCCATTCCATTCCTTTCCATTCCATTGCATTCCATTGCATTGCATTGCACTCAATTCCATTCCATTCCATTCCATTCCATTCCATTCCATTCCATTCCATTCCATTCCATTCCGTTCCGTTCAACTCGGTTACATTCCATTCAATTACATTCCATTCCGTTCTACTCGGTTACATTCCATTCAATTCCATTCCATTCCATTCCAATCCATTCCATTCCATTCCATTCCGTTCTACTCGGGTACATTCCATTCCATTCCATTCCATTGCATTCCATTCCATTCCGTTCTACTTTGGTACATTCCATTCCATTCCATTCCATTCCATTACATTACATTACATTACATTACATTCCATTCCGTTCTACTCGGGTTGATTCCATTCTATTCCATTTCATTCCATTCCATTCCATTCCATTCCATTCCATTCCATTCCATTCCATTCCATTCCATTCCATTGAATTCCATTCCGTTCCATTCCATTCCATTGAATTCCATTCCATTCCATTCCATTCCATTCCATTCCATTCCATTGAATTCCATTCCATTCCATTCCATTCCATTCCATCCCATTCCATTCCATTCCATTCCATTCCGTTCTACTCGGGTTGATTCCATTCTATTCCATTCCATTCCATTCGATCCCATTTGATTCCATTCGATTCCATTCAATTCCATTCGATTCCATTCCATTCCACTCCATTCCATTCCATTGAATTCCATTCCATTCCATTCCATTCCATTCCATTCCATTCCATTCCATGGAATTCCATTCCATTCCATTCCATTCCATTCCATAGAATTCCATTCCATTCCATTCCATTCCACTGAATTCCGTTCCTTTCCATTCCATTCCGTTCCGTTCCGTTCCGTTCCGTTCCGTTGCGTTCCGTTCCGTTCCGTTGTGTTCCGTTCCGTTCTACTCGGGTTGATTCCATTCTATTCCATTCCATTCCAATCCATTCCGTTCCATTCCATTGAATTCCATTCCATTCCATTCCATTCCATTCTATTCCATTCCATTCCATTCCATGGAATTCCGTTCCATTCCATTCCATTCCGTTCCGTTCCGTCCCGTTCCGTTCCGTTCCGTTCCGTTGCGTTCCGTTCCGTTCTACTCGGGTTGATTCCATTCTATTCCATTCCATTCCATTCGATTCCATTCGATTCCATTCGATTCCACTCCATTCCATTCCATAGAATTCCATTCCATTCCATTCCATTCCATTGAATTCCATTCCATTCCATTCCATTCCATTGAATTCCATTCCATTCCATTCCATTCCATTGAATTCCATTCCATTCCATTCCATTCCATTCCATTCCATTCCATTCCATTCCATTCCATTCCATTCTACTGTTGTCCATTCCATTCCATTCCATTCCATTCCATTCCATTCCATTCCATTCCATTCCTTTCCATTCCATTGCATTCCATTGCATTCCATTCCATTCCATTCCATTCCATTCCATTCCATTCCACTCCACTCCACTCCACTCCACTCCATTCCACTCCACTCCACTCCGGTACATTCCATTCCATTCCATTCCATTCCATTCCATTCCATTCCATTCCGTGCTACTCGGGTACATTCCGTTCCGTTCCATTCCATTCCATTCCATTCCATTCCGTTCCAGTGCACTCTACTCCACTCCACTCCACTCCACTCCACTCCGGTACATTCCATTCCATTCCATTCCATTCCATTCCATTCCATTTCCATTCCCATTCCATTTCCATTCCCGTTCCATTTCCATTCCCGTTTCTTTTCCATTCCCGTTCCATTTCCATTCCAGTTCCATTACCATTCCCGTTCCATTTCCATTCCCGATCCATTTCCATTCCCGTTCCTTTTCCATTCCCGTTCCATTTCCATTCCCGTTCCGTTACCATTCCCGTTTCATTTCCGTTCCCGTTCCGTTTCCGTTCCCGTTCCATTTCCGTTCTCGTTCCGTTTCCGTTCCCGTTCCATTTCCATTCCCGTTCCATTTCCGTTCCCGTTCCATTTCCATTCCCGTTCCCTTTCCATTCCCTTTCCATTTCCATTTCATTCCATTCCGTTCTGCTCGGGTACATTCCATTCCATTCCATTGCATTCCATTCCGTTCTGCTCCTGTCCATTCCATTCCATTCCATTCCGTTCCATTCCGTTCTACTCGGGTAGATTCCATTCCATTCCATTCCATTCCATTCCATTCCATTCCATTCCATTCCATTCCATTCCATTCTACTGGTGTCCATTCCATTCCATTCCATTCCATTCCATTCCATTCCATTCCATTCCATTGCATTCCATTCCATTCCATTCCATTCCGTTCCGTTCTACTCGGTTACATTCCATTCAATTCCATTCCATTCCGTTCTACTCGGGTAGATTCCATTCCATTCCATTCCATTCCTTTCCATTCCATTGCATTCCATTGCATTGCATTGCACTCAATTCCATTCCATTCCATTCCATTCCATTCCATTCCATTCCATTCCATTCCGTTCCGTTCAACTCGGTTACATTCCATTCAATTACATTCCATTCCGTTCTACTCGGTTACATTCCATTCCATTCCATTCCATTCCATTCCATTCCAATCCATTCCATTCCATTCCATTCCGTTCTACTCGGGTACATTCCATTCCATTCCATTCCATTCCATTCCATTCCATTCCATTCCATTCCATTCCGTTCTACTTTGGTACATTCCATTCCATTCCATTCCATTCCATTCCATTCCATTCCATTCCATTCCATTCCATTCCATTCCGTTCTACTCGGGTTGATTCCATTCTATTCCATTCCATTCCATTCCATTCCATTCCATTCCATTCCATTCCATTCCATTCCATTCCATTCCATTGAATTCCATTCCATTCCATTCCATTCCATGGAATTCCATTCCATTCCATTCCATTCCATTCCATTCCTTTCCATTGAATTCCATTAAATTCCATTCCATTCCATTCCATGGAATTCCATTCCGTTCCATTCCATTCCATTGAATTCCATTCCATTCCATTCCATTCCATTCCATTCCATTCCATTGAATTCCATTCCATTCCATTCCATTCCATTCCATTCCATTCCATTCCATCCCATTCCATTCCATTCCATTCCATTCCGTTCTACTCGGGTTGATTCCATTCTATTCCATTCCATTCCATTCGATTCCATTCCATTCCACTCCATTCCATTCCATTGAATTCCATTCCATTCCATTCCATTCCATTCCATTCCATTCCATTCCATTGAATTCCATTCCATTCCATTCCGTTCCATTCCATTCCATTCCATTCTACTGGTGTCCATTCCATTCCATTCAATTCCATTCCATTCCATTCCATTCCATTCCTTTCCATTCCATTGCATTCCATTGCATTCCATTCCATTCCATTCCATTCCATTCCATTCCATTCCACTCCACTCCACTCCACTCCACTCCATTCCACTCCACTCCACTCCGGTACATTCCATTCCATTCCATTCCATTCCATTCCATTCCATTCCTTTCCATTCCATTCCATTCCATTCCATTCCATTCCATTCCGTGCTTCTCGGGTACATTCCGTTCCGTTCCATTCCATTCCATTCCATTCCATTCCGTTCCAGTGCACTCTACTGCACTCCACTCCACTCCACTCCACTCCGGTACATTCCATTCCATTCCATTCCATTCCATTCCATTTCCATTCCCATTCCATTTCCATTCCCGTTCCATTTCCATTCCCGTTTCTTTTCCATTCCCGTTCCATTTCCATTCCAGTTCCATTACCATTCCCGTTCCATTTCCATTCCCGATCCATTTCCATTCCCGTTCCATTTCCATTCCCGTTCCATTTTCATTCCCGTTCCATTACCATTCCCGTTCCCTTTCCGTTCCCGTTCCGTTTCCGTTCCCGTTCCATTTCCGTTCTCGTTCCGTTTCCGTTCCCGTTCCATTTCCATTCCCGTTCCATTTCCGTTCCCGTTCCATTTCCATTCCCGTTCCATTTCCATTCCCTTTCCATTTCCATTTCATTCCATTCCGTTCTGCTCGGGTACATTCCATTCCATTCCATTGCATTCCATTCCGTTCTGCTCCTGTCCATTCCATTCCATTCCAATCCGTTCCATTCCGTTCTACTCGGGTAGATTCCATTCCATTCCATTCCATTCCATTCCATTCCATTCCATTCCATTCCATTCTACTGGTGTCCATTCCATTCCATTCCATTCCATTCCATTCCATTCCATTCCATTGCATTCCATTCCATTCCATTCCATTCCGTTCCGTTCTACTCGGTTACATTCCATTCAATTCCATTCCATTCCGTTCTACTAGGGTAGATTCCATTCCATTCCATTCCATTCCTTTCCATTCCATTGCATTCCATTGCATTGCATTGCACTCAATTCCATTCCATTCCATTCCATTCCATTCCATTCCATTCCATTCCATTCCGTTCCGTTCAACTCGGTTACATTCCATTCAATTACATTCCATTCCGTTCTACTCGGTTACATTCCATTCCATTCCATTCCATTCCATTCCAATCCATTCCATTCCATTCCATTCCGTTCTACTCGGGTACATTCCGTTCCATTCCATTCCATTCCATTCCATTCCATTCCATTCCTTTCCGTTCTACTTTGGTACATTCCATTCCATTCCATTCCATTCCATTCCATTCCATTCCATTCCATTCCATTACATTCCATTCCATTCCATTCCGTTCTACTCAGGTTGATTCCATTCTATTCCATTCCATTCCATTCCATTCCATTCCATTCCATTCCATTCCATTCCATTCGATTCCATTCCATTCCATTCCATTGAATTCCATTCCATTCCATTCCATTCCATGGAATTCCATTCCATTCCATTCCATTCCATTCCATTCGATTCCATTCCATTCCATTCCATTGAATTCCATTCCATTCCATTCCATTCCATGGAATTCCATTCCATTCCATTCCATTCCATTCCATTCCATTCCATTCCATTCCATTCCATTCCATTCCTTTCCATTGAATTCCATTAAATTCCATTCCATTCCATTCCATTGAATTCCATTCCATTCCATTCCATTCCATTCCATTCCATTCCATTCCATTGAATTCCATTCCATTCCATTCCATTCCATTCCATTCCATTGAATTCCATTCCATTCCATTCCATTCAATTGAATTCCGTTCCATTCCATTCCATTCCGTTCCGTTCCGTCCCGTTCCGTTCCGTTCCGTTCCGTTGCGTTCCGTTCCGTTCTACTCGGGTTGATTAAATTCTATTCCATTCCATTCTATTCGATTCCATTCGATTCCAATCGATTCCATTCGATTCCATTCGATTCCATTGAATTCCATTCCATTCCATTCCATTCCATTGAATTGCGTTGCATTATATTCCATTCCGTTCCGTTCCGTCCCGTTCCGTTCCGTTCCGTTCCGTTGCGTGCCGTCCCGTTCTACTCGGGTTGATTCCATTCCATTCCATTCCATTCCATTGAATTCCATTCCATTCCATTCCATTCCATTCCATTCCATTCCATTGAATTCCATTCCATTCCATTCCATTCCATTCCATTCCATTCCATTCCATTCCGTTCTACTCGGGTTGATTCCATTCTATTCAGTTCCATTCCATTCGATCTCATTCGATTCCATTCGATTCCATTCGATTCCACTCCATTCCATTCCATTGAATTCCATTCCATTCCATTCCATTCCATTCCATTCCATTGAATTCCATTCCATTCCATTCCATTCAATTCCATTCCATTCCATTCCATTCCATTCCATTGAATTCCATTCCATTCCATTGAATTCCATTCCATTCCATTCCATTCCATTGAATTCCGTTCCATTCCATTCCATTCCATTCCATTCCATTCCATTGAATTCCATTCCATTCCTTTCCATAGAATTCCGTTCCATTCCATTCCATTCCATTCCATTCCATTCCATTCCATTCTACTGGTGTCCATTCCATTCCATTCCATTCCATTCCATTCTATTCCATTCCATTCCATTCCTTTCCATTCCATTGCATTCCATTGCATTCCATTCC
The DNA here is from genome assembly GCF_029281585.2 of Gorilla gorilla gorilla. Taxonomy (NCBI): domain Eukaryota; kingdom Metazoa; phylum Chordata; class Mammalia; order Primates; family Hominidae; genus Gorilla; species Gorilla gorilla. The sequence continues at coordinate 6,872,530 of NC_073240.2, read as the reverse complement.
ATTCCATTCCATTCCATTCCATTCCATTCCACACCACTCCACTCCACTCCACTCCATTCCACTCCACTCCACTCCGGTACATTCCATTCCATTCCATTCCATTCCATTCCATTCCATTCCGTGCTTCTCGGGTACATTCCGTTCCGTTCCATTCCATTCCATTCCATTCCATTCCGTTCCAGTGCACTCTACTCCACTCCACTCCACTCCACTCCACTCTGGTACATTCCATTCCATTCCATTCCATTCCATTCCATTCCATTCCATTTCCATTCCCATTCCATTTCCATTCCCGTTCCATTTCCATTCCCGTTTCTTTTCCATTCCCGTTCCATTTCCATTCCAGTTCCATTACCATTCCCGTTCCATTTCCATTCCCGATCCATTTCCATTCCCGTTCCTTTTCCATTCCCGTTCCATTTCCATTCCCGTTCCGTTACCATTCCCGTTCCATTTCCGTTCCCGTTCCGTTTCCGTTCCCGTTCCATTTCCGTTCTCGTTCCGTTTCCGTTCCCGTTCCATTTCCATTCCCGTTCCATTTCCGTTCCCGTTCCATTTCCATTCCCGTTCCATTTCCGTTCCCGTTCCATTTCCATTCCCGTTCTATTTCCATTCCCTTTCCATTTCCATTTCATTCCATTCCGTTCTGCTCGGGTACATTCCATTCCATTCCATTGCATTCCATTCCATTCTGCTCCTGTCCATTCCATTCCATTCCATTCCGTTCCATTCCGTTCTACTCCGGTAGATTCCATTCCATTCCATTCCATTCCATTCCATTCCATTCTACTGGTGTCCATTCCATTCCATTCCATTCCATTCCATTCCATTCCATTGCATTCCATTCCATTCCATTCCATTCCATTCCGTTCCGTTCTACTCGGTTACATTCCATTCAATTCCATTCCATTCCGTTCTACTCGGGTAGATTCCATTCCATTCCATTCCATTCCATTCCATTCCTTTCCATTCCATTGCATTCCATTGCATTGCATTGCACTCAATTCCATTCCATTCCATTCCATTCCATTCCATTCCATTCCATTCCATTCCATTCCATTCCATTCCATTCCATTCCATTCCATTCCGTTCCGTTCAACTCGGTTACATTCCATTCAATTACATTCCATTCCGTTCTACTCGGTTACATTCCATTCCATTCCATTCCATTCCATTCCAATCCATTCCATTCCATTCCATTCCGTTCTACTCGGGTACATTCCATTCCATTCCATTCCATTCCATTCCATTCCATTCCGTTCTACTTTGGTACATTCCATTCCATTCCATTCCATTCCATTCCATTACATTACATTCCATTCCATTCCATTCCGTTCTACTCGGGTTGATTCCATTCTATTCCATTTCATTCCATTCCATTCCATTCCATTCCATTCCATTCCATTCCATTCCATTCCATTCCATTGAATTCCATTCCGTTCCATGCCATTCCATTGAATTCCATTCCATTCCATTCCATTCCATTCCATTCCATTCCATTCCATTGAATTCCATTCCATTCCATTCCATTCCATTCCATTCCATTCCATTCCATCCCATTCCATTCCATTCCATTCCATTCCGTTCTACTCGGGTTGATTCCATTCTATTCCATTCCATTCCATTCGATCCCATTTGATTCCATTCGATTCCATTCAATTCCATTCGATTCCATTCCATTCCACTCCATTCCATTCCATTGAATTCCATTCCATTCCATTCCATTCCATTCCATTCCATTCCATTCCATTCCATTGAATTCCATTCCATTCCATTCCATTCCATTCCATTGAATTCCATTCCATTCCATTCCATTCAATTGAATTCCGTTCCATTCCATTCCATTCCGTTCCGTTCCGTCCCGTTCCGTTCCGTTCCGTTCCGTTGCGTTCCGTTCCGTTCTACTCGGGTTGATTAAATTCTATTCCATTCCATTCTATTCGATTCCATTCGATTCCAATCGATTCCATTCGATTCCATTCGATTCCATTGAATTCCATTCCATTCCATTCCATTCCATTGAATTGCGTTGCATTATATTCCATTCCGTTCCGTTCCGTCCCGTTCCGTTCCGTTCCGTTCCGTTGCGTGCCGTTCCGTTCTACTCGGTTTGATTCCATTCCATTCCATTCCATTCCATTCCATTCCATTCCATTCCATTCCATTCCATTGAATTCCATTCCATTCCATTCCATTCCATTCCATTCCATTCCATACCGTTCTACTCGGGTTGATTCCATTCTATTCCATTCCATTCCATTCGATCTCATTCGATTCCATTCGATTCCATTCGATTCCACTCCATTCCATTCCATTGAATTCCATTCCATTCCATTCCATTCCATTCCATTCCATTGAATTCCATTCCATTCCATTCCATTCCATTCCATTCCATTCCATTCCATTCCATTGAATTCCATTCCATTCCATTGAATTCCATTCCATTCCATTCCATTCCATTGAATTCCGTTCCATTCCATTCCATTCCATTCCATTCCATTCCATTCCATTGAATTCCATTCCATTCCATTCCATTCCATTCCATTGAATTCCATTCCATTCCATTCCATTCAATTGAATTCCGTTCCATTCCATTCCATTCCGTTCCGTTCCGTCCCGTTCCGTTCCGTTCCGTTCCGTTGCGTTCCGTTCCGTTCTACTCGGGTTGATTAAATTCTATTCCATTCCATTCTATTCGATTCCATTCGATTCCAATCGATTCCATTCGATTCCATTCGATTCCATTGAATTCCATTCCATTCCATTCCATTCCATTGAATTGCGTTGCATTATATTCCATTCCGTTCCGTTCCGTCCCGTTCCGTTCCGTTCCGTTCCGTTGCGTGCCGTTCCGTTCTACTCGGGTTGATTCCATTCCATTCCATTCCATTCCATTGAATTCCATTCCATTCCATTCCATTCCATTCCATTCCATTCCATTGAATTCCATTCCATTCCATTCCATTCCATTCCATTCCATTCCATTCCGTTCTACTCGGGTTGATTCCATTCTATTCCGTTCCATTCCATTCGATCTCATTCGATTCCATTCGATTCCATTCGATTCCACTCCATTCCATTCCATTGAATTCCATTCCATTCCATTCCATTCCATTCCATTCCATTGAATTCCATTCCATTCCATTCCATTCAATTCCATTCCATTCCATTCCATTCCATTCCATTGAATTCCATTCCATTCCATTGAATTCCATTCCATTCCATTCCATTCCATTGAATTCCGTTCCATTCCATTCCATTCCATTCCATTCCATTCCATTGAATTCCATTCCATTCCTTTCCATAGAATTCCGTTCCATTCCATTCCATTCCATTCCATTCCATTCCATTCCATTCTACTGGTGTCCATTCCATTCCATTCCATTCCATTCCATTCCATTCCATTCCATTCCATTCCTTTCCATTCCATTGCATTCCATTGCATTCCATTCCATTCCATTCCATTCCATTCCATTCCATTCCATTCCACACCACTCCACTCCACTCCACTCCATTCCACTCCACTCCACTCCGGTACATTCCATTCCATTCCATTCCATTCCATTCCATTCCATTCCGTGCTTCTCGGGTACATTCCGTTCCGTTCCATTCCATTCCATTCCATTCCATTCCGTTCCAGTGCACTCTACTCCACTCCACTCCACTCCACTCCACTCTGGTACATTCCATTCCATTCCATTCCATTCCATTCCATTCCATTCCATTTCCATTCCCATTCCATTTCCATTCCCGTTCCATTTCCATTCCCGTTTCTTTTCCATTCCCGTTCCATTTCCATTCCAGTTCCATTACCATTCCCGTTCCATTTCCATTCCCGATCCATTTCCATTCCCGTTCCTTTTCCATTCCCGTTCCATTTCCATTCCCGTTCCGTTACCATTCCCGTTCCATTTCCGTTCCCGTTCCGTTTCCGTTCCCGTTCCATTTCCGTTCTCGTTCCGTATCCGTTCCTGTTCCATTTCCATTCCCGTTCCATTTCCGTTCTCGTTCCATTTCCATTCCCGTTCCATTTCCGTTCCCGTTCCATTTCCATTCCCGTTCTATTTCCATTCCCTTTCCATTTCCATTTCATTCCATTCCGTTCTGCTCGGGTACATTCCATTCCATTCCATTGCATTCCATTCCATTCTGCTCCTGTCCATTCCATTCCATTCCATTCCGTTCCATTCCGTTCTACTCGGGTAGATTCCATTCCATTCCATTCCATTCCATTCCATTCCATTCTACTGGTGTCCATTCCATTCCATTCCATTCCATTCCATTCCATTCCATTGCATTCCATTCCATTCCATTCCATTCCATTCCGTTCCGTTCTACTCGGTTACATTCCATTCAATTCCATTCCATTCCGTTCTACTCGGGTAGATTCCATTCCATTCCATTCCATTCCATTCCTTTCCATTCCATTGCATTCCATTGCATTGCATTGCACTCAATTCCATTCCATTCCATTCCATTCCATTCCATTCCATTCCATTCCATTCCGTTCCGTTCAACTCGGTTACATTCCATTCAATTACATTCCATTCCGTTCTACTCGGTTACATTCCATTCCATTCCATTCCATTCCATTCCAATCCATTCCATTCCATTCCATTCCGTTCTACTCGGGTACATTCCATTCCATTCCATTCCATTCCATTCCATTCCATTCCGTTCTACTTTGGTACATTCCATTCCATTCCATTCCATTCCATTCCATTACATTACATTCCATTCCATTCCATTCCGTTCTACTCGGGTTGATTCCATTCTATTCCATTTCATTCCATTCCATTCCATTCCATTCCATTCCATTCCATTCCATTCCATTCCATTCCATTGAATTCCATTCCGTTCCATTCCATTCCATTGAATTCCATTCCATTCCATTCCATTCCATTCCATTCCATTCCATTCCATTCCATTGAATTCCATTCCATTCCATTCCATTCCATTCCATTCCATTCCATCCCATTCCATTCCATTCCATTCCATTCCGTTCTACTCGGGTTGATTCCATTCTATTCCATTCCATTCCATTCGATCCCATTTGATTCCATTCGATTCCATTCAATTCCATTCGATTCCATTCCATTCCACTCCATTCCATTCCATTGAATTCCATTCCATTCCATTCCATTCCATTCCATTCCATTCCATTCCATTCCATTCCATTCCATTGAATTCCATTCCATTCCATTCCATTCCATTCCATTGAATTCCATTCCATTCCATTCCATTCAATTGAATTCCGTTCCATTCCATTCCATTCCGTTCCGTTCCGTCCCGTTCCGTTCCGTTCCGTTCCGTTGCGTTCCGTTCCGTTCTACTCGGGTTGATTAAATTCTATTCCATTCCATTCTATTCGATTCCATTCGATTCCAATCGATTCCATTCGATTCCATTCGATTCCATTGAATTCCATTCCATTCCATTCCATTCCATTGAATTGCGTTGCATTATATTCCATTCCGTTCCGTTCCGTCCCGTTCCGTTCCGTTCCGTTCCGTTGCGTGCCGTTCCGTTCTACTCGGGTTGATTCCATTCCATTCCATTCCATTCCATTCCATTCCATTCCATTCCATTCCATTCCATTCCATTCCATTGAATTCCATTCCATTCCATTCCATTCCATTCCATTCCATTCCATTCCATACCGTTCTACTCGGGTTGATTCCATTCTATTCCATTCCATTCCATTCGATCTCATTCGATTCCATTCGATTCCATTCGATTCCACTCCATTCCATTCCATTGAATTCCATTCCATTCCATTCCATTCCATTCCATTCCATTCCATTGAATTCCATTCCATTCCATTCCATTCCATTCCATTCCATTCCATTCCATTGAATTCCATTCCATTCCATTGAATTCCAATCCATTCCATTCCATTCCATTGAATTCCGTTCCATTCCATTCCATTCCATTCCATTCCATTCCATTCCATTCCATTGAATTCCATTCCATTCCATTCCATTCCTTTCCATTGAATTCCATTCTGTTCCATTCCATTCCTTTGAATTCCGTTCCATTCCATTCCATTCCATTCCTTTCCGTTCCGTTCCGTTCCGTTCTGTTCCGTTGCGTTCCGCTCCGTTCTACTCGGGTTGATTCCATTCTATTCCATTCCATTCCATTCGATCCCATTCGATTCCATTCGATTCCATTCGATTCCATTCGATTCCACTCCACTCCATTCCATAGAATTCCATTCCTTTCCATTCCATTTGAATTCCATTCCATTCCATTCCATTCCATTCTATTCCATTCCATCCCATTCCATTCCATTCCATTCCATTCTACTCGGGTTGATTGCATTCTATTCCATTCCATTCCATTCGATTCCATTCGATTCCATTCGATTCCATTCGATTCCATTCCATTCCATTCCATTCCATTCCATTCCATTGAATTCCATTCCATTCCATTCCATTCCATTCCATTCCAATCCATTGAATTCCATTCCATTCCATTCCATTGAATTCCATTCCATTCCATAGAATTCCATTCCATTCCATTCCATTCCATTGAATTCCGTTCCTTTCCATTCCATTCCATTCCGTTCCGTGCTTCTCGGGTACATTCCGTTCCGTTCCATTCCATTCCATTCCATTCCATTCCGTTCCAGTGCACTCTACTCCACTCCACTCCACTCCACTCCACTCCGGTACATTCCATTCCATTCCATTCCATTCCATTTCCATTCCCATTCCATTTCCATTCCCGTTCCATTTCCATTCCCGTTTCTTTTCCATTCCCGTTCCATTTCCATTCCAGTTCCATTACCATTCCCGTTCCATTTCCATTCCCGATCCATTTCCATTCCCGTTCCTTTTCCATTCCCGTTCCATTTCCATTCCCGTTCCGTTACCATTCCCGTTCCATTTCCGTTCCCGTTCCGTTTCCGTTCCCGTTCCATTTCCGTTCTCGTTCCGTTTCCGTTCCCGTTCCATTTCCATTCCCGTTCCATTTCCGTTCCCGTTCCATTTCCATTCCCGTTCCATTTGCATTCCCTTTCCATTTCCATTTCATTCCATTCCGTTCTGCTTGGGTACATTCCATTCCATTCCATTGCATTCCATTCCGTTCTGCTCCTGTCCATTCCATTCCATTCCAATCCGTTCCATTCCGTTCTACTCGGGTAGATTCCATTCCATTCCATTCCATTCCATTCCATTCCATTCCATTCCATTCCGTTCCATTCCATTCTACTGGTGTCCATTCCATTCCATTCCATTCCATTCCATTCCATTCCATTCCATTGCATTCCATTCCATTCCATTCCATTCCGTTCCGTTCTACTCGGTTACATTCCATTCAATTCCATTCCATTCCGTTCTACTCGGGTAGATTCCATTCCATTCCATTCCATTCCTTTCCATTCCATTGCATTCCATTGCATTGCATTGCACTCAATTCCATTCCATTCCATTCCATTCCATTCCATTCCATTCCATTCCATTCCATTCCGTTCCGTTCAACTCGGTTACATTCCATTCAATTACATTCCATTCCGTTCTACTCGGTTACATTCCATTCCATTCCATTCCATTCCATTCCAATCCATTGCATTCCATTCCATTCCGTTCTACTCGGGTACCTTCCGTTCCATTCCATTCCATTCCATTCCATTCCATTCCATTCCTTTCCGTTCTACTTTGGTACATTCCATTCCATTCCATTCCATTCCATTCCATTCCATTCCATTCCATTCCATTCCATTCCGTTCTACTCAGGTTGATTCCATTCTATTCCATTCCATTCCATTCCATTCCATTCCATTCCATTCGATTCCATTCCATTCCATTCCATTGAATTCCATTCCATTCCATTCCATTCCATGGAATTCCATTCCATTCCATTCCATTCCATTCCATTCCATTCCATTCCATTCCATTGAATTCCATTCCATTCCATTCCATTCCATTCCATTGAATTCCATTCCGTTCCATTCCATTCCATTGAATTCCATTAAATTCCATTCCTTTCCATTCCATTCCATTCCATTGAATTCCATTCCATTCCATTCCATTCCATTCCATTCCATCCCATTCCATTCCATTCCATTCCATTCCGTTCTACTCGGGTTGATTTCTTTCTATTCCATTCCATTCCATTCGATCCCATTTGATTCCATTCGATTCCATTCAATTCCATTCGATTCCATTCCATTCCACTCCATTCCATTCCATTGAATTCCATTCCATTCCATTCCATTCCATTCCATTCCATTCCATGGAATTCCATTCCATTCCATTCCATTCCATTCCATAGAATTCCATTCCATTCCATTCCATTCCACTGAATTCCGTTCCTTTCCATTCCATTCCGTTCCGTTCCGTTCCGTTCCGTTCCGTTGCGTTCCGTTCCGTTCCGTTGTGTTCCGTTCCGTTCTACTCGGGTTGATTCCATTCTATTCCTTTCCATTCCAATCCATTCCGTTCCATTCCATTGAATTCCATTCCATTCCATTCCATTCCATTCCATTCCATTCCATTCCATTCCATGGAATTCCGTTCCATTCCATTCCATTCCGTTCCGTTCCGTCCCGTTCCGTTCCGTTCCGTTCCGTTGCGTTCCGTTCCGTTCTACTCGGGTTGATTCCATTCTATTCCATTCCATTCCATTCGATTCCATTCGATTCCATTCGATTCCACTCCATTCCATTCCATAGAATTCCATTCCATTCCATTCCATTCCATTGAATTCCATTCCATTCCATTCCATTCCATTGAATTCCATTCCATTCCATTCCATTCCATTGAATTCCATTCCATTCCATTCCATTCCATTCCATTCCATTCCATTCCATTCCATTCCATTCCATTCTACTGTTGTCCATTCCATTCCATTCCATTCCATTCCATTCCATTCCTTTCCATTCCATTCCTTTCCATTCCATTGCATTCCATTGCATTCCATTCCATTCCATTCCATTCCATTCCATTCCATTCCACTCCACTCCACTCCACTCCACTCCATTCCACTCCACTCCACTCCGGTACATTCCATTCCATTCCATTCCATTCCATTCCATTCCATTCCATTCCGTGCTTCTCGGGTACATTCCGTTCCGTTCCATTCCATTCCATTCCATTCCATTCCGTTCCAGTGCACTCTACTCCACTCCACTCCACTCCACTCCACTCCGGTACATTCCATTCCATTCCATTCCATTCCATTCCATTTCCATTCCCATTCCATTTCCATTCCCGTTCCATTTCCATTCCCGTTTCTTTTCTATTCCCGTTCCATTTCCATTCCAGTTCCATTACCATTCCCGTTCCATTTCCATTCCCGATCCATTTCCATTCCCGTTCCTTTTCCATTCCCGTTCCATTTCCATTCCCGTTCCGTTACCATTCCCGTTCCATTTCCGTTCCCGTTCCGTTTCCGTTCCCGTTCCATTTCCGTTCTCGTTCCGTTTCCGTTCCCGTTCCATTTCCATTCCCGTTCCATTTCCGTTCCCGTTCCATTTCCATTCCCGTTCCCTTTCCATTCCCTTTCCATTTCCATTTCATTCCATTCCGTTCTGCTCGGGTACATTCCATTCCATTCCATTGCATTCCATTCCGTTCTGCTCCTGTCCATTCCATTCCATTCCATTCCGTTCCATTCCGTTCTACTCGGGTAGATTCCATTCCATTCCATTCCATTCCATTCCATTCCATTCCATTCCATTCCATTCCATTCTACTGGTGTCCATTCCATTCCATTCCATTCCATTCCATTCCATTCCATTCCATTCCATTGCATTCCATTCCATTCCATTCCATTCCGTTCCGTTCTACTCGGTTACATTCCATTCAATTCCATTCCATTCCGTTCTACTCGGGTAGATTCCATTCCATTCCATTCCATTCCTTTCCATTCCATTGCATTCCATTGCATTGCATTGCACTCAATTCCATTCCATTCCATTCCATTCCATTCCATTCCATTCCATTCCATTCCATTCCGTTCCGTTCAACTCGGTTACATTCCATTCAATTACATTCCATTCCGTTCTACTCGGTTACATTCCATTCCATTCCATTCCATTCCAATCCATTCCATTCCATTCCATTCCGTTCTACTCGGGTACATTCCATTCCATTCCATTCCATTCCATTCCATTCCATTCCATTCCATTCCATTCCGTTCTACTTTGGTACATTCCATTCCATTCCATTCCATTCCATTCCATTCCATTCCATTCCATTCCATTCCATTCCATTCCGTTCTACTCGGGTTGATTCCATTCTATTCCATTCCATTCCATTCCATTCCATTCCATTCCATTCCATTCCATTCCATTCCATTGAATTCCATTCCATTCCATTCCATTCCATGGAATTCCATTCCATTCCATTCCATTCCATTCCTTTCCATTGAATTCCATTAAATTCCATTCCATTCCATTCCATGGAATTCCATTCCGTTCCATTCCATTCCATTGAATTCCATTCCATTCCATTCCATTCCATTCCATTCCATTCCATTCCATTGAATTCCATTCCATTCCATTCCACTCCATTCCATTCCATTCCATTCCATCCCATTCCATTCCATTCCATTCCATTCCGTTCTACTCGGGTTGATTCCATTCTATTCCATTCCATTCCATTCGATCCCATTTGATTCCATTCGATTCCATTCAATTCCATTCGATTCCATTCCATTCCACTCCATTCCATTCCATTGAATTCCATTCCATTCCATTCCATTCCATTCCATTCCATTCCATTCCATTGAATTCCATTCCATTCCATTCCATTCCATTGCATTCCATTCCGTTCTGCTCCTGTCCATTCCATTCCATTCCATTCCGTTCCATTCCGTTCTACTCGAGTAGATTCCATTCCATTCCATTCCATTCTATTCCATTCCATTCCATTCAACTGGTGTCCATTCCATTCCATTCCATTCCATTGCATTCCATTCCATTCCATTCCATTCCGTTCTACTCGGTTACGTTCCATTCAATTCAATTCCATTCCATTCTACTCGGGTAGATTCCATTCCATTCCATTCAATTCCTTTCCATTCCATTGCATTCCATTGCATTGCATTGCACTCAATTCCATTCCATTCCATTCCATTCCATTCCATTCCATTCCATTCCATTCCATTCCGTTCAACTCGGCTACATTCCATTCAATTACATTCCATTCCGTTCTACTCGGTTACATTCCATTCCATTCCATTCCATTCCATTCCAATCCATTCCATTCCATTCCATTCCGTTCTACTCGGGTACATTCCATTCCATTCCATTCCATTCCATTCCATTCCATTCCATTCCATTCCATTCCATTCCGTTCTACTTTGGTACATTCCATTCCATTCCATTCCATTCCATTCCATTCCATTCCATTCCATTCCATTCCGTTCTACTCAGGTTGATTCCATTCTATTCCATTCCATTCCATTCCATTCCATTCCATTCCATTCCATTCCATTCGATTCCATTCCATTCCATTCCATAGAATTCCATTCCATTCCATTCCATTCCATGGAATTCCATTCCATTCCATTCCATTCCATTCCATTCCATTCCATTCCATTCCATTGAATTCCATTCCATTCCATTGAATTCCATTCCATTCCATTCCATTCCATTCCATTGAATTCCATTCCGTTCCATTCCATTCCATTGAATTCCATTCCATTCCATTCCATTCCATTCCATTAGATTCCATTCCATCCCATTCCATTCCATTCCATTCCATTCCATTCCATTCCATTCCATTCCATTCCATCCCATTCCATTCCATTCCATTCCATTCCGTTCTACTCGGGTTGATTCCATTCTATTCCATTCCATTGCATTCGATCCCATTTGATTCCATTCGATTCCATTCAATTCCATTCGATTCCGTTCCATTCCACTCCATTCCATTCCATGGAATTCCGTTCCATTCCATTCCATTCCGTTCCTTTCCGTCCCGTTCCGTTCCGTTCCGTTCCGTTGCGTTCCGTTCCGTTCTACTCGGGTTGATTCCATTCTATTCCATTCCATTCCATTCGATTCCATTCGATTCCATTCGATTCCACTCCATTCCATTCCATAGAATTCCATTCCATTCCATTCCATTCCATTGAATTCCATTCCATTCCATTCCATTCCATAGAATTCCATTTCATTCCATTCCATTCCATTGAATTCCATTCCATTCCATTCCATTCCATTCCATTCCATTCCATTCCATTCTACTGGTGTCCATTCCATTCCATTCCATTCCATTCCATTCCATTCCATTCCATTCCATTCCTTTCCATTCCATTGCATTCCATTGCATTCCATTCCATTCCATTCCATTCCATTCCATTCCATTCCACTCCACTCCACTCCACTCCACTCCATTCCACTCCACTCCACTCCGGTACATTGCATTCCATTCCATTCCATTCCATTCCATTCCATTCCGTGCTTCTCGGGTACATTCCGTTCCGTTCCATTCCATTCCATTCCATTCCATTCCATTCCGTTCCAGTGCACTCTACTCCACTCCACTCCACTCCACTCCACTCCGGTACATTCCATTCCATTCCATTCCATTCCATTCCATTCCATTTCCATTCCCATTCCATTTCCATTCCCGTTCCATTTCCATTCCCGTTTCTTTTCCATTCCCGTTCCATTTCCATTCCAGTTCCATTACCATTCCCGTTCCATTTCCATTCCCGATCCATTTCCATTCCCGTTCCTTTTCCATTCCCGTTCCATTTCCATTCCCGTTCCGTTACCATTCCCGTTCCATTTCCGTTCCCGTTCCGTTTCCGTTCCCGTTCCATTTCCGTTCTCGTTCCGTTTCCGTTCCCGTTCCATTTCCATTCCCGTTCCATTTCCGTTCCCGTTCCATTTCCATTCCCGTTCCATTTCCGTTCCCGTTCCATTTCCATTCCCGTTCTATTTCCATTCCCTTTCCATTTCGATTTCATTCCATTCCGTTCTGCTCGGGTACATTCCATTCCATTCCATTGCATTCCATTCCATTCTGCTCCTGTCCATTCCATTCCATTCCATTCCGTTCCATTCCGTTCTACTCGGGTAGATTCCATTCCATTCCATTCCATTCCATTCCATTCCATTCCATTCCATTCCATTCTACTGGTGTCCATTCCATTCCATTCCATTCCATTCCATTCCATTCCATTCCATTGCATTCCATTCCATTCCATTCCATTCCGTTCCGTTCTACTCGGTTACATTCCATTCAATTCCATTCCATTCCGTTCTACTCGGGTAGATTCCATTCCATTCCATTCCATTCCTTTCCATTCCATTGCATTCCATTGCATTGCATTGCACTCAATTCCATTCCATTCCATTCCATTCCATTCCATTCCATTCCGTTCCGTTCAACTCGGTTACATTCCATTCAATTACATTCCATTCCGTTCTACTCGGTTACATTCCATTCCATTCCATTCCATTCCATTCCAATCCATTCCATTCCATTCCATTCCGTTCTACTCGGGTACCTTCCGTTCCATTCCATTCCATTCCATTCCATTCCATTCCATTCCATTCCTTTCCGTTCTACTTTGGTACATTCCATTCCATTCCATTCCATTCCATTCCATTCCATTCCATTACATTCCATTCCATTCCATTCCGTTCTACTCAGGTTGATTCCATTCTATTCCATTCCATTCCATTCCATTCCATTCCATTCCATTCGATTCCATTCCATTCCATTCCATTGAATTCCATTCCATTCCATTCCATTCCATGGAATTCCATTCCATTCCATTCCATTGAATTCCATTCCATTCCATTCCATTCCATTGAATTCCATTCCATTCCATTCCATTCCATTCCATTGAATTCCATTCCATTCCTTTCCATTCCATTCCATTCCATCCCATTCCATTCCATTCCATTCCATTCCGTTCTACTCGGGTTGATTCCATTCTATTCCATTCCATTCCATTCGATCCCATTTGATTCCATTCGATTCCATTCAATTCCATTCGATTCCATTCCATTCCACTCCATTCCATTCCATTGAATTCCATTCCATTCCATTCCATTCCATTCCATTCCATTCCATGGAATTCCATTCCATTCCATTCCATTCCATTCCATAGAATTCCATTCCATTCCATTCCATTCCACTGAATTCCGTTCCATTCCATTCCATTCCGTTCCGTTCCGTTCCGTTGCGTTCCGTTCCGTTCCGTTGTGTTCCGTTCCGTTCTACTCGGGTTGATTCCATTCTATTCCATTCCATTCCAATCCATTCCGTTCCATTCCGTTGAATTCCATTCCATTCCATTCCATTCCATTCCATTCCATTCCATTCCATTCCATTCCATGGAATTCCGTTCCATTCCATTCCATTCCGTTCCGTTCCGTCCCGTTCTGTTCCGTTCCGTTCCGTTGCGTTCCGTTCCGTTCTACTCGGGTTGATTCCATTCTATTCCATTCCATTCCATTCGATTCCATTCGATTCCATTCGATTCCACTCCATTCCATTCCATAGAATTCCATTCCATTCCATTCCATTCGATTGAATTCCATTCCATTCCATTCCATTCCATTGAATTCCATTCCATTCCATTCCATTCCATCGAATTCCATTCCATTCCATTCCATTCCATTCCATTCCATTCCATTCCATTCCATTCCATTCCATTCCATTCCATTCTACTGTTGTCCATTCCATTCCATTCCATTCCATTCCATTCCATTCCATTCCATTCCATTCCATTCCATTCCTTTCCATTCCATTGCATTCCATTGCATTCCATTCCATTCCATTCCATTCCACTCCACTCCACTCCACTCCACTCCATTCCACTCCACTCCACTCCGGTACATTCCATTCCATTCCATTCCATTCCATTCCATTCCATTCCATTCCGTGCTTCTCGGGTACATTCCGTTCCGTTCCATTCTATTCCATTCCATTCCATTCCGTTCCAGTGCACTCTACTCCACTCAACTCCACTCCACTCCACTCCGGTACATTCCATTCCATTCCATTCCATTCCATTCCATTCCATTTCCATTCCCATTCCATTTCCATTCCCGTTCCATTTCCATTCCCGTTTCTTTTCCATTCCCGTTCCATTTCCATTCCAGTTCCATTACCATTCCCGTTCCATTTCCATTCCCGATCCATTTCCATTCCCGTTCCTTTTCCATTCCCGTTCCATTTCCATTCCCGTTCCGTTACCATTCCCGTTCCATTTCCGTTCCCGTTCCGTTTCCGTTCCCGTTCCATTTCCGTTCTCGTTCCGTTTCCGTTCCCGTTCCATTTCCATTCCCTTTCCATTTCCATTTCATTCCATTCCGTTCTGCTCGGGTACATTCCATTCCATTCCATTGCATTCCATTCCGTTCTGCTCCTGTCCATTCCATTCCATTCCATTCCGTTCCATTCCGTTCTACTCGGGTAGATTCCATTCCATTCCATTCCATTCCATTCCATTCCATTCGATTCCATTCGATTCCATTCCATTTCATTCCATTCCATTCCATTCCATTCCATTCCGTTCTACTCGAGTAGATTCCATTCCATTCCATTCCATTCCATTCCATTCCATTCCATTCCATTCAACTGGTGTCCATTCCATTCCATTCCATTCCATTGCATTCCATTCCATTCCATTCCATTCCGTTCCGTTCTACTCGGTTACGTTCCATTCAATTCAATTCCATTCCGTTCTACTCGGGTAGATTCCATTCCATTCCATTCCATTCCTTTCCATTCCATTGCATTCCATTGCATTGCATTGCACTCAATTCCATTCCATTCCATTCCATTCCATTCCATTCCATTCCGTTCCGTTCAACTCGGTTACATTCCATTCAATTACATTCCATTCCGTTCTACTCGGTTACATTCCATTCCATTCCATTCCATTCCATTCCAATCCATTCCATTCCATTCCATTCCGTTCTACTCGGGTACATTCCATTCCATTCCATTCCATTCCATTCCATTCCATTCCATTCCATTCCATTCCGTTCTACTCAGGTTGATTCCATTCTATTCCATTCCATTCCATTCGATTCCATTCCATTCCATTCCATTCCCTTCGATTCCATTCCATTCCATTCCATAGAATTCCATTCCATTCCATTCCATTCCATGGAATTCCATTCCATTCCATTCCATTCCATTCCATTCCATGGAATTCCATTCCATTCCATTCCATTCCATTCCATTCCATTCCATTCCATTCCATTCCATTGAATTCCATTCCATTCCATTCCATTCCATTCCATTGAATTCCATTCCGTTCCATTCCATTCCATTCCATTCCATTCCATTCCATCCCATTCCATTCCATTCCATTCCATTCCATCCCATTCCATTCCATTCCATTCCATTCCATTCCATTCCATCCCATTCCATTCCATTCCATTCCATTCCGTTCTACTCGGGTTGATTCCATTCTATTCCATTCCATTCCATTCGATCCCATTTGATTCCATTCGATTCCATTCAATTCCATTCGATTCCATTCCATTCCACTCCATTCCATTCCATGGAATTCCGTTCCATTCCATTCCATTCCGTTCCTTTCCGTCCCGTTCCGTTCCGTTCCGTTCCGTTGCGTTCCGTTCCGTTCTACTCGGGTTGATTACATTCTATTCCATTCCATTCCATTCGATTCCATTCGATTCCATTCGATTCCACTCCATTCCATTCCATAGAATTCCATTCCATTCCATTCCATTCCATTGAATTCCATTCCATTCCATTCCATTCCATAGAATTCCATTTCATTCCATTCCATTCCATTGAATTCCATTCCATTCCACTCCATTCCATTCCATTCCATTCCATTCCATTCCATTCTACTGGTGTCCATTCCATTCCATTCCATTCCATTCCATTCCATTCCATTCCATTCCATTCCTTTCCATTCCATTGCATTCCATTGCATTCCATTCCATTCCATTCCATTCCATTCCATTCCATTCCATTCCATTCCATTCCACTCCACTCCACTCCACTCCACTCCATTCCACTCCACTCCACTCCGGTACATTCCATTCCATTCCATTCCATTCCATTCCATTCCATTCCGTGCTTCTCGGGTACATTCCGTTCCGTTCCATTCCATTCCATTCCATTCCATTCCGTTCCAGTGCACTCTACTCCACTCCACTCCACTCCACTCCACTCTGGTACATTCCATTCCATTCCATTCCATTCCATTCCATTCCATTTCCATTCCCATTCCATTTCCATTCCCGTTCCATTTCCATTCCCGTTTCTTTTCCATTCCCGTTCCATTTCCATTCCAGTTCCATTACCATTCCCGTTCCATTTCCATTCCCGATCCATTTCCATTCCCGTTCCTTTTCCATTCCCGTTCCATTTCCATTCCCGTTCCGTTACCATTCCCGTTCCATTTCCGTTCCCGTTCCGTTTCCGTTCCCGTTCCATTTCCGTTCTCGTTCCGTTTCCGTTCCCGTTCCATTTCCATTCCCGTTCCATTTCCGTTCCCGTTCCATTTCCATTCCCGTTCCATTTCCGTTCCCGTTCCATTTCCATTCCCGTTCTATTTCCATTCCCTTTCCATTTCCATTTCATTCCATTCCGTTCTGCTCGGGTACATTCCATTCCATTCCATTGCATTCCATTCCATTCTGCTCCTGTCCATTCCATTCCATTCCATTCCGTTCCATTCCGTTCTACTCGGGTAGATTCCATTCCATTCCATTCCATTCCATTCCATTCCATTCTACTGGTGTCCATTCCATTCCATTCCATTCCATTCCATTCCATTCCATTCCATTCCATTGCATTCCATTCCATTCCATTCCATTCCGTTCCGTTCCGTTCTACTCGGTTACATTCCATTCAATTCCATTCCATTCCGTTCTACTCGGGTAGATTCCATTCCATTCCATTCCATTCCATTCCTTTCCATTCCATTGCATTCCATTGCATTGCATTGCACTCAATTCCATTCCATTCCATTCCATTCCATTCCATTCCGTTCCGTTCAACTCGGTTACATTCCATTCAATTACATTCCATTCCGTTCTACTCGGTTACATTCCATTCCATTCCATTCCATTCCATTCCAATCCATTCCATTCCATTCCATTCCGTTCTACTCGGGTACATTCCATTCCATTCCATTCCATTCCATTCCATTCCATTCCGTTCTACTTTGGTACATTCCATTCCATTCCATTCCATTCCGTTCTACTCGGGTAGATTCCATTCCATTCCATTCCATTCCTTTCCATTCCATTGCATTCCATTGCATTGCATTGCACTCAATTCCATTCCATTCCATTCCATTCCATTCCATTCCATTCCATTCCATTCCATTCCATTCCGTTCCGTTCAACTCGGTTACATTCCATTCAATTACATTCCATTCCGTTCTACTCGGTTACATTCCATTCCATTCCATTCCATTCCATTCCAATCCATTCCATTCCATTCCATTCCGTTCTACTCGGGTACATTCCGTTCCATTCCATTCCATTCCATTCCATTCCATTCCATTCCTTTCCGTTCTACTTTGGTACATTCCATTCCATTCCATTCCATTCCATTCCATTCCATTCCATTCCATTACATTACATTCCATTCCATTCCATTCCGTTCTACTCAGGTTGATTCCATTCTATTCCATTCCATTCCATTCCATTCCATTCCATTCCATTCCATTCCATTCGATTCCATTCCATTCCATTCCATTGAATTCCATTCCATTCCATTCCATTCCATGGAATTCCATTCCATTCCATGGAATTCCATTCCATTCCATTCCATTCCATTCCATTCCATTCCATTCCATTCCATTCCTTTCCATTCCATTGAATTCCATTCTATTCCATTCCATTCCATTCCATTGAATTCCATTCCGTTCCATTCCATTCCATTGAATTCCATTCCATTCCATTCCATTCCATTCCATTCCATTCCATTGAATTCCATTCCATTCCATTCCATTCCATTCCATTCCATCCCATTCCATTCCATTCCATTCCATTCCGTTCTACTCGGGTTGATTCCATTCTATTCCATTCCATTCCATTCGATCCCATTTGATTCCATTCGATTCCATTCAATTCCATTCGATTCCATTCCATTCCACTCCATTCCATTCCATAGAATTCCATTCCATTCCATTCCATTCCATTCCATTCCATTCCATGGAATTCCATTCCATTCCATTCCATTCCATTCCATAGAATTCCATTCCATTCCATTCCGTTCTACTTTGGTATATTCCATTCCATTCCATTCCATTCCATTCCATTCCATTCCATTACATTCCATTCCATTCCATTCCGTTCTACTCAGGTTGATTCCATTCTATTCCATTCCATTCCATTCCATTCCATTCCATTCCATTCCATTCCACTCCACTCCACTCCACTCCACTCCATTCCACTCCACTCCACTCCGGTACATTCCATTCCATTCCATTCCATTCCATTCCATTCCATTCCATTCCGTGCTTCTCGGGTACATTCCGTTCCGTTCCATTCCATTCCATTCCATTCCATTCCGTTCCAGTGCACTCTACTCCACTCCACTCCACTCCACTCCACTCCGGTACATTCCATTCCATTCCATTCCATTCCATTCCATTCCATTCCATTTCCATTCCCATTCCATTTCCATTCCCGTTCCATTTCCATTCGCATTTCTTTTCCATTCCCGTTCCATTTCCATTCCAGTTCCATTACCATTCCCGTTCCATTTCCATTCCCGATCCATTTCCAATCCCGTTCCATTTCCATTCCCGTTCCATTTCCATTCCCGTTGCATTACCATTCCCGTTCCATTTCCGTTCCCGTTCCGTTTCCGTTCCCGTTCCATTTCCGTTCTCGTTCCGCTTCCGTTCCCGTTCCATTTCCATTCCCGTTCCATTTCCGTTCCCGTTCCATTTCCATTCCCGTTCCATTTCCATTCCCTTTCCATTTCCATTTCATTCCATTCCGTTCTGCTCGGGTACATTCCATTCCATTCCATTGCATTCCATTCCGTTCTGCTCCTGTCCATTCCATTCCATTCCATTCCGTTCCATTCCGTTCTACTCGAGTAGATTCCATTCCATTCCATTCCATTCCATTCCATTCCATTCCATTCCATTCAACTGGTGTCCATTCCATTCCATTCCATTCCATTGCATTCCATTCCATTCCATTCCATTCCGTTCCGTTCTACTCGGTTACGTTCCATTCAATTCAATTCCATTCCGTTCTACTCGGGTAGATTCCATTCCATTCCATTCCATTCCTTTCCATTCCATTGCATTCCATTGCATTGCATTGCACTCAATTCCATTCCATTCCATTCCATTCCATTCCATTCCATTCCGTTCCGTTCAACTCGGTTACATTCCATTCAATTACATTCCATTCCGTTCTACTCGGTTACATTCCATTCCATTCCATTCCATTCCATTCCAATCCATTCCATTCCATTCCATTCCGTTCTACTCGGGTACATTCCATTCCATTCCATTCCATTCCATTCCATTCCATTCCATTCCATTCCATTCCATTCCATTCCGTTCTACTTTGGTACATTCCATTCCATTCCATTCCATTCCATTCCATTCCATTCCATTCCATTCCATTCCGTTCTACTCAGGTTGATTCCATTCTATTCCATTCCATTCCATTCGATTCCATTCCATTCCATTCCATTCCCTTCGATTCCATTCCATTCCATTCCATAGAATTCCATTCCATTCCATTCCATTCCATGGAATTCCATTCCATTCCATTCCATTCCATTCCATTCCATGGAATTCCATTCCATTCCATTCCATTCCATTCCATTCCATTCCATTCCATTCCATTCCATTGAATTCCATTCCATTCCATTCCATTCCATTCCATTGAATTCCATTCCGTTCCATTCCATTCCATTCCATTCCATTCCATTCCATCCCATTCCATTCCATTCCATTCCATTCCATCCCATTCCATTCCATTCCATTCCATTCCATTCCATTCCATTCCATTCCATCCCATTCCATTCCATTCCATTCCATTCCGTTCTACTCGGGTTGATTCCATTCTATTCCATTCCATTCCATTCGATCCCATTTGATTCCATTCGATTCCATTCAATTCCATTCGATTCCATTCCATTCCACTCCATTCCATTCCATGGAATTCCGTTCCATTCCATTCCATTCCGTTCCTTTCCGTCCCGTTCCGTTCCGTTCCGTTCCGTTGCGTTCCGTTCCGTTCTACTCGGGTTGATTACATTCTATTCCATTCCATTCCATTCGATTCCATTCGATTCCATTCGATTCCACTCCATTCCATTCCATAGAATTCCATTCCATTCCATTCCATTCCATTGAATTCCATTCCATTCCATTCCATTCCATAGAATTCCATTTCATTCCATTCCATTCCATTGAATTCCATTCCATTCCACTCCATTCCATTCCATTCCATTCCATTCCATTCCATTCTACTGGTGTCCATTCCATTCCATTCCATTCCATTCCATTCCATTCCATTCCATTCCTTTCCATTCCATTGCATTCCATTGCATTCCATTCCATTCCATTCCATTCCATTCCATTCCATTCCATTCCATTCCGTTCCAGTGCACTCTACTGCACTCCACTCCACTCCACTCCACTCCGGTACATTCCATTCCATTCCATTCCATTCCATTCCATTTCCATTCCCATTCCATTTCCATTCCCGTTCCATTTCCATTCCCGTTTCTTTTCCATTCCCGTTCCATTTCCATTCCAGTTCCATTACCATTCCCGTTCCATTTCCATTCCCGATCCATTTCCATTCCCGTTCCATTTCCATTCCCGTTCCATTTTCATTCCCGTTCCATTACCATTCCCGTTCCCTTTCCGTTCCCGTTCCGTTTCCGTTCCCGTTCCATTTCCGTTCTCGTTCCGTTTCCGTTCCCGTTCCATTTCCATTCCCGTTCCATTTCCGTTCCCGTTCCATTTCCATTCCCGTTCCATTTCCATTCCCTTTCCATTTCCATTTCATTCCATTCCGTTCTGCTCGGGTACATTCCATTCCATTCCATTGCATTCCATTCCGTTCTGCTCCTGTCCATTCCATTCCATTCCAATCCGTTCCATTCCGTTCTACTCGGGTAGATTCCATTCCATTCCATTCCATTCCATTCCATTCCATTCCATTCCATTCCATTCTACTGGTGTCCATTCCATTCCATTCCATTCCATTCCATTCCATTCCATTCCATTGCATTCCATTCCATTCCATTCCATTCCGTTCCGTTCTACTCGGTTACATTCCATTCAATTCCATTCCATTCCGTTCTACTAGGGTAGATTCCATTCCATTCCATTCCATTCCTTTCCATTCCATTGCATTCCATTGCATTGCATTGCACTCAATTCCATTCCATTCCATTCCATTCCATTCCATTCCATTCCATTCCATTCCGTTCCGTTCAACTCGGTTACATTCCATTCAATTACATTCCATTCCGTTCTACTCGGTTACATTCCATTCCATTCCATTCCATTCCATTCCAATCCATTCCATTCCATTCCATTCCGTTCTACTCGGGTACATTCCGTTCCATTCCATTCCATTCCATTCCATTCCATTCCATTCCTTTCCGTTCTACTTTGGTACATTCCATTCCATTCCATTCCATTCCATTCCATTCCATTCCATTCCATTCCATTACATTCCATTCCATTCCATTCCGTTCTACTCAGGTTGATTCCATTCTATTCCATTCCATTCCATTCCATTCCATTCCATTCCATTCCATTCCATTCGATTCCATTCCATTCCATTCCATTGAATTCCATTCCATTCCATTCCATTCCATGGAATTCCATTCCATTCCATTCCATTCCATTCCATTCGATTCCATTCCATTCCATTCCATTGAATTCCATTCCATTCCATTCCATTCCATGGAATTCCATTCCATTCCATTCCATTCCATTCCATTCCATTCCATTCCATTCCATTCCATTCCATTCCTTTCCATTGAATTCCATTAAATTCCATTCCATTCCATTCCATTGAATTCCATTCCATTCCATTCCATTCCATTCCATTCCATTCCATTCCATTCCATTGAATTCCATTCCATTCCATTCCATTCCATTCCATTCCATTGAATTCCATTCCATTCCATTCCATTCAATTGAATTCCGTTCCATTCCATTCCATTCCGTTCCGTTCCGTCCCGTTCCGTTCCGTTCCGTTCCGTTGCGTTCCGTTCCGTTCTACTCGGGTTGATTAAATTCTATTCCATTCCATTCTATTCGATTCCATTCGATTCCAATCGATTCCATTCGATTCCATTCGATTCCATTGAATTCCATTCCATTCCATTCCATTCCATTGAATTGCGTTGCATTATATTCCATTCCGTTCCGTTCCGTCCCGTTCCGTTCCGTTCCGTTCCGTTGCGTGCCGTCCCGTTCTACTCGGGTTGATTCCATTCCATTCCATTCCATTCCATTGAATTCCATTCCATTCCATTCCATTCCATTCCATTCCATTCCATTGAATTCCATTCCATTCCATTCCATTCCATTCCATTCCATTCCATTCCATTCCGTTCTACTCGGGTTGATTCCATTCTATTCAGTTCCATTCCATTCGATCTCATTCGATTCCATTCGATTCCATTCGATTCCACTCCATTCCATTCCATTGAATTCCATTCCATTCCATTCCATTCCATTCCATTCCATTGAATTCCATTCCATTCCATTCCATTCAATTCCATTCCATTCCATTCCATTCCATTCCATTGAATTCCATTCCATTCCATTGAATTCCATTCCATTCCATTCCATTCCATTGAATTCCGTTCCATTCCATTCCATTCCATTCCATTCCATTCCATTGAATTCCATTCCATTCCTTTCCATAGAATTCCGTTCCATTCCATTCCATTCCATTCCATTCCATTCCATTCCATTCTACTGGTGTCCATTCCATTCCATTCCATTCCATTCCATTCTATTCCATTCCATTCCATTCCTTTCCATTCCATTGCATTCCATTGCATTCCATTCCATTCCATTCCATTCCATTCCATTCCATTCCACACCACTCCACTCCACTCCACTCCATTCCACTCCACTCCACTCCGGTACATTCCATTCCATTCCATTCCATTCCATTCCATTCCATTCCGTGCTTCTCGGGTACATTCCGTTCCGTTCCATTCCATTCCATTCCATTCCATTCCGTTCCAGTGCACTCTACTCCACTCCACTCCACTCCACTCCACTCTGGTACATTCCATTCCATTCCATTCCATTCCATTCCATTCCATTCCATTTCCATTCCCATTCCATTTCCATTCCCGTTCCATTTCCATTCCCGTTTCTTTTCCATTCCCGTTCCATTTCCATTCCAGTTCCATTACCATTCCCGTTCCATTTCCATTCCCGATCCATTTCCATTCCCGTTCCTTTTCCATTCCCGTTCCATTTCCATTCCCGTTCCGTTACCATTCCCGTTCCATTTCCGTTCCCGTTCCGTTTCCGTTCCCGTTCCATTTCCGTTCTCGTTCCGTTTCCGTTCCCGTTCCATTTCCGTTCCCGTTCCATTTCCGTTCCCGTTCCATTTCCATTCCCGTTCCATTTCCGTTCCCGTTCCATTTCCATTCCCGTTCTATTTCCATTCCCTTTCCATTTCCATTTCATTCCATTCCGTTCTGCTCGGGTACATTCCATTCCATTCCATTGCATTCCATTCCATTCTGCTCCTGTCCATTCCATTCCATTCCATTCCGTTCCATTCCGTTCTACTCCGGTAGATTCCATTCCATTCCATTCCATTCCATTCCATTCCATTCTACTGGTGTCCATTCCATTCCATTCCATTCCATTCCATTCCATTCCATTGCATTCCATTCCATTCCATTCCATTCCATTCCGTTCCGTTCTACTCGGTTACATTCCATTCAATTCCATTCCATTCCGTTCTACTCGGGTAGATTCCATTCCATTCCATTCCATTCCATTCCATTCCTTTCCATTCCATTGCATTCCATTGCATTGCATTGCACTCAATTCCATTCCATTCCATTCCATTCCATTCCATTCCATTCCATTCCATTCCATTCCATTCCATTCCATTCCATTCCATTCCATTCCGTTCCGTTCAACTCGGTTACATTCCATTCAATTACATTCCATTCCGTTCTACTCGGTTACATTCCATTCCATTCCATTCCATTCCATTCCAATCCATTCCATTCCATTCCATTCCGTTCTACTCGGGTACATTCCATTCCATTCCATTCCATTCCATTCCATTCCATTCCGTTCTACTTTGGTACATTCCATTCCATTCCATTCCATTCCATTCCATTACATTACATTCCATTCCATTCCATTCCGTTCTACTCGGGTTGATTCCATTCTATTCCATTTCATTCCATTCCATTCCATTCCATTCCATTCCATTCCATTCCATTCCATTCCATTCCATTGAATTCCATTCCGTTCCATGCCATTCCATTGAATTCCATTCCATTCCATTCCATTCCATTCCATTCCATTCCATTCCATTGAATTCCATTCCATTCCATTCCATTCCATTCCATTCCATTCCATTCCATCCCATTCCATTCCATTCCATTCCATTCCGTTCTACTCGGGTTGATTCCATTCTATTCCATTCCATTCCATTCGATCCCATTTGATTCCATTCGATTCCATTCAATTCCATTCGATTCCATTCCATTCCACTCCATTCCATTCCATTGAATTCCATTCCATTCCATTCCATTCCATTCCATTCCATTCCATTCCATTCCATTGAATTCCATTCCATTCCATTCCATTCCATTCCATTGAATTCCATTCCATTCCATTCCATTCAATTGAATTCCGTTCCATTCCATTCCATTCCGTTCCGTTCCGTCCCGTTCCGTTCCGTTCCGTTCCGTTGCGTTCCGTTCCGTTCTACTCGGGTTGATTAAATTCTATTCCATTCCATTCTATTCGATTCCATTCGATTCCAATCGATTCCATTCGATTCCATTCGATTCCATTGAATTCCATTCCATTCCATTCCATTCCATTGAATTGCGTTGCATTATATTCCATTCCGTTCCGTTCCGTCCCGTTCCGTTCCGTTCCGTTCCGTTGCGTGCCGTTCCGTTCTACTCGGTTTGATTCCATTCCATTCCATTCCATTCCATTCCATTCCATTCCATTCCATTCCATTCCATTGAATTCCATTCCATTCCATTCCATTCCATTCCATTCCATTCCATACCGTTCTACTCGGGTTGATTCCATTCTATTCCATTCCATTCCATTCGATCTCATTCGATTCCATTCGATTCCATTCGATTCCACTCCATTCCATTCCATTGAATTCCATTCCATTCCATTCCATTCCATTCCATTCCATTGAATTCCATTCCATTCCATTCCATTCCATTCCATTCCATTCCATTCCATTCCATTGAATTCCATTCCATTCCATTGAATTCCATTCCATTCCATTCCATTCCATTGAATTCCGTTCCATTCCATTCCATTCCATTCCATTCCATTCCATTCCATTGAATTCCATTCCATTCCATTCCATTCCATTCCATTGAATTCCATTCCATTCCATTCCATTCAATTGAATTCCGTTCCATTCCATTCCATTCCGTTCCGTTCCGTCCCGTTCCGTTCCGTTCCGTTCCGTTGCGTTCCGTTCCGTTCTACTCGGGTTGATTAAATTCTATTCCATTCCATTCTATTCGATTCCATTCGATTCCAATCGATTCCATTCGATTCCATTCGATTCCATTGAATTCCATTCCATTCCATTCCATTCCATTGAATTGCGTTGCATTATATTCCATTCCGTTCCGTTCCGTCCCGTTCCGTTCCGTTCCGTTCCGTTGCGTGCCGTTCCGTTCTACTCGGGTTGATTCCATTCCATTCCATTCCATTCCATTGAATTCCATTCCATTCCATTCCATTCCATTCCATTCCATTCCATTGAATTCCATTCCATTCCATTCCATTCCATTCCATTCCATTCCATTCCGTTCTACTCGGGTTGATTCCATTCTATTCCGTTCCATTCCATTCGATCTCATTCGATTCCATTCGATTCCATTCGATTCCACTCCATTCCATTCCATTGAATTCCATTCCATTCCATTCCATTCCATTCCATTCCATTGAATTCCATTCCATTCCATTCCATTCAATTCCATTCCATTCCATTCCATTCCATTCCATTGAATTCCATTCCATTCCATTGAATTCCATTCCATTCCATTCCATTCCATTGAATTCCGTTCCATTCCATTCCATTCCATTCCATTCCATTCCATTGAATTCCATTCCATTCCTTTCCATAGAATTCCGTTCCATTCCATTCCATTCCATTCCATTCCATTCCATTCCATTCTACTGGTGTCCATTCCATTCCATTCCATTCCATTCCATTCCATTCCATTCCATTCCATTCCTTTCCATTCCATTGCATTCCATTGCATTCCATTCCATTCCATTCCATTCCATTCCATTCCATTCCATTCCACACCACTCCACTCCACTCCACTCCATTCCACTCCACTCCACTCCGGTACATTCCATTCCATTCCATTCCATTCCATTCCATTCCATTCCGTGCTTCTCGGGTACATTCCGTTCCGTTCCATTCCATTCCATTCCATTCCATTCCGTTCCAGTGCACTCTACTCCACTCCACTCCACTCCACTCCACTCTGGTACATTCCATTCCATTCCATTCCATTCCATTCCATTCCATTCCATTTCCATTCCCATTCCATTTCCATTCCCGTTCCATTTCCATTCCCGTTTCTTTTCCATTCCCGTTCCATTTCCATTCCAGTTCCATTACCATTCCCGTTCCATTTCCATTCCCGATCCATTTCCATTCCCGTTCCTTTTCCATTCCCGTTCCATTTCCATTCCCGTTCCGTTACCATTCCCGTTCCATTTCCGTTCCCGTTCCGTTTCCGTTCCCGTTCCATTTCCGTTCTCGTTCCGTATCCGTTCCTGTTCCATTTCCATTCCCGTTCCATTTCCGTTCTCGTTCCATTTCCATTCCCGTTCCATTTCCGTTCCCGTTCCATTTCCATTCCCGTTCTATTTCCATTCCCTTTCCATTTCCATTTCATTCCATTCCGTTCTGCTCGGGTACATTCCATTCCATTCCATTGCATTCCATTCCATTCTGCTCCTGTCCATTCCATTCCATTCCATTCCGTTCCATTCCGTTCTACTCGGGTAGATTCCATTCCATTCCATTCCATTCCATTCCATTCCATTCTACTGGTGTCCATTCCATTCCATTCCATTCCATTCCATTCCATTCCATTGCATTCCATTCCATTCCATTCCATTCCATTCCGTTCCGTTCTACTCGGTTACATTCCATTCAATTCCATTCCATTCCGTTCTACTCGGGTAGATTCCATTCCATTCCATTCCATTCCATTCCTTTCCATTCCATTGCATTCCATTGCATTGCATTGCACTCAATTCCATTCCATTCCATTCCATTCCATTCCATTCCATTCCATTCCATTCCGTTCCGTTCAACTCGGTTACATTCCATTCAATTACATTCCATTCCGTTCTACTCGGTTACATTCCATTCCATTCCATTCCATTCCATTCCAATCCATTCCATTCCATTCCATTCCGTTCTACTCGGGTACATTCCATTCCATTCCATTCCATTCCATTCCATTCCATTCCGTTCTACTTTGGTACATTCCATTCCATTCCATTCCATTCCATTACATTACATTACATTCCATTCCATTCCATTCCGTTCTACTCGGGTTGATTCCATTCTATTCCATTTCATTCCATTCCATTCCATTCCATTCCATTCCATTCCATTCCATTCCATTCCATTCCATTGAATTCCATTCCGTTCCATTCCATTCCATTGAATTCCATTCCATTCCATTCCATTCCATTCCATTCCATTCCATTCCATTCCATTGAATTCCATTCCATTCCATTCCATTCCATTCCATTCCATTCCATCCCATTCCATTCCATTCCATTCCATTCCGTTCTACTCGGGTTGATTCCATTCTATTCCATTCCATTCCATTCGATCCCATTTGATTCCATTCGATTCCATTCAATTCCATTCGATTCCATTCCATTCCACTCCATTCCATTCCATTGAATTCCATTCCATTCCATTCCATTCCATTCCATTCCATTCCATTCCATTCCATTCCATTCCATTGAATTCCATTCCATTCCATTCCATTCCATTCCATTGAATTCCATTCCATTCCATTCCATTCAATTGAATTCCGTTCCATTCCATTCCATTCCGTTCCGTTCCGTCCCGTTCCGTTCCGTTCCGTTCCGTTGCGTTCCGTTCCGTTCTACTCGGGTTGATTAAATTCTATTCCATTCCATTCTATTCGATTCCATTCGATTCCAATCGATTCCATTCGATTCCATTCGATTCCATTGAATTCCATTCCATTCCATTCCATTCCATTGAATTGCGTTGCATTATATTCCATTCCGTTCCGTTCCGTCCCGTTCCGTTCCGTTCCGTTCCGTTGCGTGCCGTTCCGTTCTACTCGGGTTGATTCCATTCCATTCCATTCCATTCCATTCCATTCCATTCCATTCCATTCCATTCCATTCCATTCCATTGAATTCCATTCCATTCCATTCCATTCCATTCCATTCCATTCCATTCCATACCGTTCTACTCGGGTTGATTCCATTCTATTCCATTCCATTCCATTCGATCTCATTCGATTCCATTCGATTCCATTCGATTCCACTCCATTCCATTCCATTGAATTCCATTCCATTCCATTCCATTCCATTCCATTCCATTCCATTGAATTCCATTCCATTCCATTCCATTCCATTCCATTCCATTCCATTCCATTGAATTCCATTCCATTCCATTGAATTCCAATCCATTCCATTCCATTCCATTGAATTCCGTTCCATTCCATTCCATTCCATTCCATTCCATTCCATTCCATTCCATTGAATTCCATTCCATTCCATTCCATTCCTTTCCATTGAATTCCATTCTGTTCCATTCCATTCCTTTGAATTCCGTTCCATTCCATTCCATTCCATTCCTTTCCGTTCCGTTCCGTTCCGTTCTGTTCCGTTGCGTTCCGCTCCGTTCTACTCGGGTTGATTCCATTCTATTCCATTCCATTCCATTCGATCCCATTCGATTCCATTCGATTCCATTCGATTCCATTCGATTCCACTCCACTCCATTCCATAGAATTCCATTCCTTTCCATTCCATTTGAATTCCATTCCATTCCATTCCATTCCATTCTATTCCATTCCATCCCATTCCATTCCATTCCATTCCATTCTACTCGGGTTGATTGCATTCTATTCCATTCCATTCCATTCGATTCCATTCGATTCCATTCGATTCCATTCGATTCCATTCCATTCCATTCCATTCCATTCCATTCCATTGAATTCCATTCCATTCCATTCCATTCCATTCCATTCCAATCCATTGAATTCCATTCCATTCCATTCCATTGAATTCCATTCCATTCCATAGAATTCCATTCCATTCCATTCCATTCCATTGAATTCCGTTCCTTTCCATTCCATTCCATTCCGTTCCGTGCTTCTCGGGTACATTCCGTTCCGTTCCATTCCATTCCATTCCATTCCATTCCGTTCCAGTGCACTCTACTCCACTCCACTCCACTCCACTCCACTCCGGTACATTCCATTCCATTCCATTCCATTCCATTTCCATTCCCATTCCATTTCCATTCCCGTTCCATTTCCATTCCCGTTTCTTTTCCATTCCCGTTCCATTTCCATTCCAGTTCCATTACCATTCCCGTTCCATTTCCATTCCCGATCCATTTCCATTCCCGTTCCTTTTCCATTCCCGTTCCATTTCCATTCCCGTTCCGTTACCATTCCCGTTCCATTTCCGTTCCCGTTCCGTTTCCGTTCCCGTTCCATTTCCGTTCTCGTTCCGTTTCCGTTCCCGTTCCATTTCCATTCCCGTTCCATTTCCGTTCCCGTTCCATTTCCATTCCCGTTCCATTTGCATTCCCTTTCCATTTCCATTTCATTCCATTCCGTTCTGCTTGGGTACATTCCATTCCATTCCATTGCATTCCATTCCGTTCTGCTCCTGTCCATTCCATTCCATTCCAATCCGTTCCATTCCGTTCTACTCGGGTAGATTCCATTCCATTCCATTCCATTCCATTCCATTCCATTCCATTCCATTCCGTTCCATTCCATTCTACTGGTGTCCATTCCATTCCATTCCATTCCATTCCATTCCATTCCATTCCATTGCATTCCATTCCATTCCATTCCATTCCGTTCCGTTCTACTCGGTTACATTCCATTCAATTCCATTCCATTCCGTTCTACTCGGGTAGATTCCATTCCATTCCATTCCATTCCTTTCCATTCCATTGCATTCCATTGCATTGCATTGCACTCAATTCCATTCCATTCCATTCCATTCCATTCCATTCCATTCCATTCCATTCCATTCCGTTCCGTTCAACTCGGTTACATTCCATTCAATTACATTCCATTCCGTTCTACTCGGTTACATTCCATTCCATTCCATTCCATTCCATTCCAATCCATTGCATTCCATTCCATTCCGTTCTACTCGGGTACCTTCCGTTCCATTCCATTCCATTCCATTCCATTCCATTCCATTCCTTTCCGTTCTACTTTGGTACATTCCATTCCATTCCATTCCATTCCATTCCATTCCATTCCATTCCATTCCATTCCATTCCGTTCTACTCAGGTTGATTCCATTCTATTCCATTCCATTCCATTCCATTCCATTCCATTCCATTCGATTCCATTCCATTCCATTCCATTGAATTCCATTCCATTCCATTCCATTCCATGGAATTCCATTCCATTCCATTCCATTCCATTCCATTCCATTCCATTCCATTCCATTGAATTCCATTCCATTCCATTCCATTCCATTCCATTGAATTCCATTCCGTTCCATTCCATTCCATTGAATTCCATTAAATTCCATTCCTTTCCATTCCATTCCATTCCATTGAATTCCATTCCATTCCATTCCATTCCATTCCATTCCATCCCATTCCATTCCATTCCATTCCATTCCGTTCTACTCGGGTTGATTTCTTTCTATTCCATTCCATTCCATTCGATCCCATTTGATTCCATTCGATTCCATTCAATTCCATTCGATTCCATTCCATTCCACTCCATTCCATTCCATTGAATTCCATTCCATTCCATTCCATTCCATTCCATTCCATTCCATGGAATTCCATTCCATTCCATTCCATTCCATTCCATAGAATTCCATTCCATTCCATTCCATTCCACTGAATTCCGTTCCTTTCCATTCCATTCCGTTCCGTTCCGTTCCGTTCCGTTCCGTTGCGTTCCGTTCCGTTCCGTTGTGTTCCGTTCCGTTCTACTCGGGTTGATTCCATTCTATTCCTTTCCATTCCAATCCATTCCGTTCCATTCCATTGAATTCCATTCCATTCCATTCCATTCCATTCCATTCCATTCCATTCCATTCCATGGAATTCCGTTCCATTCCATTCCATTCCGTTCCGTTCCGTCCCGTTCCGTTCCGTTCCGTTCCGTTGCGTTCCGTTCCGTTCTACTCGGGTTGATTCCATTCTATTCCATTCCATTCCATTCGATTCCATTCGATTCCATTCGATTCCACTCCATTCCATTCCATAGAATTCCATTCCATTCCATTCCATTCCATTGAATTCCATTCCATTCCATTCCATTCCATTGAATTCCATTCCATTCCATTCCATTCCATTGAATTCCATTCCATTCCATTCCATTCCATTCCATTCCATTCCATTCCATTCCATTCCATTCCATTCTACTGTTGTCCATTCCATTCCATTCCATTCCATTCCATTCCATTCCTTTCCATTCCATTCCTTTCCATTCCATTGCATTCCATTGCATTCCATTCCATTCCATTCCATTCCATTCCATTCCATTCCACTCCACTCCACTCCACTCCACTCCATTCCACTCCACTCCACTCCGGTACATTCCATTCCATTCCATTCCATTCCATTCCATTCCATTCCATTCCGTGCTTCTCGGGTACATTCCGTTCCGTTCCATTCCATTCCATTCCATTCCATTCCGTTCCAGTGCACTCTACTCCACTCCACTCCACTCCACTCCACTCCGGTACATTCCATTCCATTCCATTCCATTCCATTCCATTTCCATTCCCATTCCATTTCCATTCCCGTTCCATTTCCATTCCCGTTTCTTTTCTATTCCCGTTCCATTTCCATTCCAGTTCCATTACCATTCCCGTTCCATTTCCATTCCCGATCCATTTCCATTCCCGTTCCTTTTCCATTCCCGTTCCATTTCCATTCCCGTTCCGTTACCATTCCCGTTCCATTTCCGTTCCCGTTCCGTTTCCGTTCCCGTTCCATTTCCGTTCTCGTTCCGTTTCCGTTCCCGTTCCATTTCCATTCCCGTTCCATTTCCGTTCCCGTTCCATTTCCATTCCCGTTCCCTTTCCATTCCCTTTCCATTTCCATTTCATTCCATTCCGTTCTGCTCGGGTACATTCCATTCCATTCCATTGCATTCCATTCCGTTCTGCTCCTGTCCATTCCATTCCATTCCATTCCGTTCCATTCCGTTCTACTCGGGTAGATTCCATTCCATTCCATTCCATTCCATTCCATTCCATTCCATTCCATTCCATTCCATTCTACTGGTGTCCATTCCATTCCATTCCATTCCATTCCATTCCATTCCATTCCATTCCATTGCATTCCATTCCATTCCATTCCATTCCGTTCCGTTCTACTCGGTTACATTCCATTCAATTCCATTCCATTCCGTTCTACTCGGGTAGATTCCATTCCATTCCATTCCATTCCTTTCCATTCCATTGCATTCCATTGCATTGCATTGCACTCAATTCCATTCCATTCCATTCCATTCCATTCCATTCCATTCCATTCCATTCCATTCCGTTCCGTTCAACTCGGTTACATTCCATTCAATTACATTCCATTCCGTTCTACTCGGTTACATTCCATTCCATTCCATTCCATTCCAATCCATTCCATTCCATTCCATTCCGTTCTACTCGGGTACATTCCATTCCATTCCATTCCATTCCATTCCATTCCATTCCATTCCATTCCATTCCATTCCGTTCTACTTTGGTACATTCCATTCCATTCCATTCCATTCCATTCCATTCCATTCCATTCCATTCCATTCCATTCCGTTCTACTCGGGTTGATTCCATTCTATTCCATTCCATTCCATTCCATTCCATTCCATTCCATTCCATTCCATTCCATTCCATTGAATTCCATTCCATTCCATTCCATTCCATGGAATTCCATTCCATTCCATTCCATTCCATTCCTTTCCATTGAATTCCATTAAATTCCATTCCATTCCATTCCATGGAATTCCATTCCGTTCCATTCCATTCCATTGAATTCCATTCCATTCCATTCCATTCCATTCCATTCCATTCCATTCCATTGAATTCCATTCCATTCCATTCCACTCCATTCCATTCCATTCCATTCCATCCCATTCCATTCCATTCCATTCCATTCCGTTCTACTCGGGTTGATTCCATTCTATTCCATTCCATTCCATTCGATCCCATTTGATTCCATTCGATTCCATTCAATTCCATTCGATTCCATTCCATTCCACTCCATTCCATTCCATTGAATTCCATTCCATTCCATTCCATTCCATTCCATTCCATTCCATTCCATTGAATTCCATTCCATTCCATTCCATTCCATTGCATTCCATTCCGTTCTGCTCCTGTCCATTCCATTCCATTCCATTCCGTTCCATTCCGTTCTACTCGAGTAGATTCCATTCCATTCCATTCCATTCTATTCCATTCCATTCCATTCAACTGGTGTCCATTCCATTCCATTCCATTCCATTGCATTCCATTCCATTCCATTCCATTCCGTTCTACTCGGTTACGTTCCATTCAATTCAATTCCATTCCATTCTACTCGGGTAGATTCCATTCCATTCCATTCAATTCCTTTCCATTCCATTGCATTCCATTGCATTGCATTGCACTCAATTCCATTCCATTCCATTCCATTCCATTCCATTCCATTCCATTCCATTCCATTCCGTTCAACTCGGCTACATTCCATTCAATTACATTCCATTCCGTTCTACTCGGTTACATTCCATTCCATTCCATTCCATTCCATTCCAATCCATTCCATTCCATTCCATTCCGTTCTACTCGGGTACATTCCATTCCATTCCATTCCATTCCATTCCATTCCATTCCATTCCATTCCATTCCATTCCGTTCTACTTTGGTACATTCCATTCCATTCCATTCCATTCCATTCCATTCCATTCCATTCCATTCCATTCCGTTCTACTCAGGTTGATTCCATTCTATTCCATTCCATTCCATTCCATTCCATTCCATTCCATTCCATTCCATTCGATTCCATTCCATTCCATTCCATAGAATTCCATTCCATTCCATTCCATTCCATGGAATTCCATTCCATTCCATTCCATTCCATTCCATTCCATTCCATTCCATTCCATTGAATTCCATTCCATTCCATTGAATTCCATTCCATTCCATTCCATTCCATTCCATTGAATTCCATTCCGTTCCATTCCATTCCATTGAATTCCATTCCATTCCATTCCATTCCATTCCATTAGATTCCATTCCATCCCATTCCATTCCATTCCATTCCATTCCATTCCATTCCATTCCATTCCATTCCATCCCATTCCATTCCATTCCATTCCATTCCGTTCTACTCGGGTTGATTCCATTCTATTCCATTCCATTGCATTCGATCCCATTTGATTCCATTCGATTCCATTCAATTCCATTCGATTCCGTTCCATTCCACTCCATTCCATTCCATGGAATTCCGTTCCATTCCATTCCATTCCGTTCCTTTCCGTCCCGTTCCGTTCCGTTCCGTTCCGTTGCGTTCCGTTCCGTTCTACTCGGGTTGATTCCATTCTATTCCATTCCATTCCATTCGATTCCATTCGATTCCATTCGATTCCACTCCATTCCATTCCATAGAATTCCATTCCATTCCATTCCATTCCATTGAATTCCATTCCATTCCATTCCATTCCATAGAATTCCATTTCATTCCATTCCATTCCATTGAATTCCATTCCATTCCATTCCATTCCATTCCATTCCATTCCATTCCATTCTACTGGTGTCCATTCCATTCCATTCCATTCCATTCCATTCCATTCCATTCCATTCCATTCCTTTCCATTCCATTGCATTCCATTGCATTCCATTCCATTCCATTCCATTCCATTCCATTCCATTCCACTCCACTCCACTCCACTCCACTCCATTCCACTCCACTCCACTCCGGTACATTGCATTCCATTCCATTCCATTCCATTCCATTCCATTCCGTGCTTCTCGGGTACATTCCGTTCCGTTCCATTCCATTCCATTCCATTCCATTCCATTCCGTTCCAGTGCACTCTACTCCACTCCACTCCACTCCACTCCACTCCGGTACATTCCATTCCATTCCATTCCATTCCATTCCATTCCATTTCCATTCCCATTCCATTTCCATTCCCGTTCCATTTCCATTCCCGTTTCTTTTCCATTCCCGTTCCATTTCCATTCCAGTTCCATTACCATTCCCGTTCCATTTCCATTCCCGATCCATTTCCATTCCCGTTCCTTTTCCATTCCCGTTCCATTTCCATTCCCGTTCCGTTACCATTCCCGTTCCATTTCCGTTCCCGTTCCGTTTCCGTTCCCGTTCCATTTCCGTTCTCGTTCCGTTTCCGTTCCCGTTCCATTTCCATTCCCGTTCCATTTCCGTTCCCGTTCCATTTCCATTCCCGTTCCATTTCCGTTCCCGTTCCATTTCCATTCCCGTTCTATTTCCATTCCCTTTCCATTTCGATTTCATTCCATTCCGTTCTGCTCGGGTACATTCCATTCCATTCCATTGCATTCCATTCCATTCTGCTCCTGTCCATTCCATTCCATTCCATTCCGTTCCATTCCGTTCTACTCGGGTAGATTCCATTCCATTCCATTCCATTCCATTCCATTCCATTCCATTCCATTCCATTCTACTGGTGTCCATTCCATTCCATTCCATTCCATTCCATTCCATTCCATTCCATTGCATTCCATTCCATTCCATTCCATTCCGTTCCGTTCTACTCGGTTACATTCCATTCAATTCCATTCCATTCCGTTCTACTCGGGTAGATTCCATTCCATTCCATTCCATTCCTTTCCATTCCATTGCATTCCATTGCATTGCATTGCACTCAATTCCATTCCATTCCATTCCATTCCATTCCATTCCATTCCGTTCCGTTCAACTCGGTTACATTCCATTCAATTACATTCCATTCCGTTCTACTCGGTTACATTCCATTCCATTCCATTCCATTCCATTCCAATCCATTCCATTCCATTCCATTCCGTTCTACTCGGGTACCTTCCGTTCCATTCCATTCCATTCCATTCCATTCCATTCCATTCCATTCCTTTCCGTTCTACTTTGGTACATTCCATTCCATTCCATTCCATTCCATTCCATTCCATTCCATTACATTCCATTCCATTCCATTCCGTTCTACTCAGGTTGATTCCATTCTATTCCATTCCATTCCATTCCATTCCATTCCATTCCATTCGATTCCATTCCATTCCATTCCATTGAATTCCATTCCATTCCATTCCATTCCATGGAATTCCATTCCATTCCATTCCATTGAATTCCATTCCATTCCATTCCATTCCATTGAATTCCATTCCATTCCATTCCATTCCATTCCATTGAATTCCATTCCATTCCTTTCCATTCCATTCCATTCCATCCCATTCCATTCCATTCCATTCCATTCCGTTCTACTCGGGTTGATTCCATTCTATTCCATTCCATTCCATTCGATCCCATTTGATTCCATTCGATTCCATTCAATTCCATTCGATTCCATTCCATTCCACTCCATTCCATTCCATTGAATTCCATTCCATTCCATTCCATTCCATTCCATTCCATTCCATGGAATTCCATTCCATTCCATTCCATTCCATTCCATAGAATTCCATTCCATTCCATTCCATTCCACTGAATTCCGTTCCATTCCATTCCATTCCGTTCCGTTCCGTTCCGTTGCGTTCCGTTCCGTTCCGTTGTGTTCCGTTCCGTTCTACTCGGGTTGATTCCATTCTATTCCATTCCATTCCAATCCATTCCGTTCCATTCCGTTGAATTCCATTCCATTCCATTCCATTCCATTCCATTCCATTCCATTCCATTCCATTCCATGGAATTCCGTTCCATTCCATTCCATTCCGTTCCGTTCCGTCCCGTTCTGTTCCGTTCCGTTCCGTTGCGTTCCGTTCCGTTCTACTCGGGTTGATTCCATTCTATTCCATTCCATTCCATTCGATTCCATTCGATTCCATTCGATTCCACTCCATTCCATTCCATAGAATTCCATTCCATTCCATTCCATTCGATTGAATTCCATTCCATTCCATTCCATTCCATTGAATTCCATTCCATTCCATTCCATTCCATCGAATTCCATTCCATTCCATTCCATTCCATTCCATTCCATTCCATTCCATTCCATTCCATTCCATTCCATTCCATTCCATTCCATTCTACTGTTGTCCATTCCATTCCATTCCATTCCATTCCATTCCATTCCATTCCATTCCATTCCATTCCATTCCTTTCCATTCCATTGCATTCCATTGCATTCCATTCCATTCCATTCCATTCCACTCCACTCCACTCCACTCCACTCCATTCCACTCCACTCCACTCCGGTACATTCCATTCCATTCCATTCCATTCCATTCCATTCCATTCCATTCCGTGCTTCTCGGGTACATTCCGTTCCGTTCCATTCTATTCCATTCCATTCCATTCCGTTCCAGTGCACTCTACTCCACTCAACTCCACTCCACTCCACTCCGGTACATTCCATTCCATTCCATTCCATTCCATTCCATTCCATTTCCATTCCCATTCCATTTCCATTCCCGTTCCATTTCCATTCCCGTTTCTTTTCCATTCCCGTTCCATTTCCATTCCAGTTCCATTACCATTCCCGTTCCATTTCCATTCCCGATCCATTTCCATTCCCGTTCCTTTTCCATTCCCGTTCCATTTCCATTCCCGTTCCGTTACCATTCCCGTTCCATTTCCGTTCCCGTTCCGTTTCCGTTCCCGTTCCATTTCCGTTCTCGTTCCGTTTCCGTTCCCGTTCCATTTCCATTCCCTTTCCATTTCCATTTCATTCCATTCCGTTCTGCTCGGGTACATTCCATTCCATTCCATTGCATTCCATTCCGTTCTGCTCCTGTCCATTCCATTCCATTCCATTCCGTTCCATTCCGTTCTACTCGGGTAGATTCCATTCCATTCCATTCCATTCCATTCCATTCCATTCGATTCCATTCGATTCCATTCCATTTCATTCCATTCCATTCCATTCCATTCCATTCCGTTCTACTCGAGTAGATTCCATTCCATTCCATTCCATTCCATTCCATTCCATTCCATTCCATTCAACTGGTGTCCATTCCATTCCATTCCATTCCATTGCATTCCATTCCATTCCATTCCATTCCGTTCCGTTCTACTCGGTTACGTTCCATTCAATTCAATTCCATTCCGTTCTACTCGGGTAGATTCCATTCCATTCCATTCCATTCCTTTCCATTCCATTGCATTCCATTGCATTGCATTGCACTCAATTCCATTCCATTCCATTCCATTCCATTCCATTCCATTCCGTTCCGTTCAACTCGGTTACATTCCATTCAATTACATTCCATTCCGTTCTACTCGGTTACATTCCATTCCATTCCATTCCATTCCATTCCAATCCATTCCATTCCATTCCATTCCGTTCTACTCGGGTACATTCCATTCCATTCCATTCCATTCCATTCCATTCCATTCCATTCCATTCCATTCCATTCCATTCCGTTCTACTCAGGTTGATTCCATTCTATTCCATTCCATTCCATTCGATTCCATTCCATTCCATTCCATTCCCTTCGATTCCATTCCATTCCATTCCATAGAATTCCATTCCATTCCATTCCATTCCATGGAATTCCATTCCATTCCATTCCATTCCATTCCATTCCATGGAATTCCATTCCATTCCATTCCATTCCATTCCATTCCATTCCATTCCATTCCATTCCATTGAATTCCATTCCATTCCATTCCATTCCATTCCATTGAATTCCATTCCGTTCCATTCCATTCCATTCCATTCCATTCCATTCCATCCCATTCCATTCCATTCCATTCCATTCCATCCCATTCCATTCCATTCCATTCCATTCCATTCCATTCCATCCCATTCCATTCCATTCCATTCCATTCCGTTCTACTCGGGTTGATTCCATTCTATTCCATTCCATTCCATTCGATCCCATTTGATTCCATTCGATTCCATTCAATTCCATTCGATTCCATTCCATTCCACTCCATTCCATTCCATGGAATTCCGTTCCATTCCATTCCATTCCGTTCCTTTCCGTCCCGTTCCGTTCCGTTCCGTTCCGTTGCGTTCCGTTCCGTTCTACTCGGGTTGATTACATTCTATTCCATTCCATTCCATTCGATTCCATTCGATTCCATTCGATTCCACTCCATTCCATTCCATAGAATTCCATTCCATTCCATTCCATTCCATTGAATTCCATTCCATTCCATTCCATTCCATAGAATTCCATTTCATTCCATTCCATTCCATTGAATTCCATTCCATTCCACTCCATTCCATTCCATTCCATTCCATTCCATTCCATTCTACTGGTGTCCATTCCATTCCATTCCATTCCATTCCATTCCATTCCATTCCATTCCTTTCCATTCCATTGCATTCCATTGCATTCCATTCCATTCCATTCCATTCCATTCCATTCCATTCCATTCCATTCCATTCCACTCCACTCCACTCCACTCCACTCCATTCCACTCCACTCCACTCCGGTACATTCCATTCCATTCCATTCCATTCCATTCCATTCCATTCCGTGCTTCTCGGGTACATTCCGTTCCGTTCCATTCCATTCCATTCCATTCCATTCCGTTCCAGTGCACTCTACTCCACTCCACTCCACTCCACTCCACTCTGGTACATTCCATTCCATTCCATTCCATTCCATTCCATTCCATTTCCATTCCCATTCCATTTCCATTCCCGTTCCATTTCCATTCCCGTTTCTTTTCCATTCCCGTTCCATTTCCATTCCAGTTCCATTACCATTCCCGTTCCATTTCCATTCCCGATCCATTTCCATTCCCGTTCCTTTTCCATTCCCGTTCCATTTCCATTCCCGTTCCGTTACCATTCCCGTTCCATTTCCGTTCCCGTTCCGTTTCCGTTCCCGTTCCATTTCCGTTCTCGTTCCGTTTCCGTTCCCGTTCCATTTCCATTCCCGTTCCATTTCCGTTCCCGTTCCATTTCCATTCCCGTTCCATTTCCGTTCCCGTTCCATTTCCATTCCCGTTCTATTTCCATTCCCTTTCCATTTCCATTTCATTCCATTCCGTTCTGCTCGGGTACATTCCATTCCATTCCATTGCATTCCATTCCATTCTGCTCCTGTCCATTCCATTCCATTCCATTCCGTTCCATTCCGTTCTACTCGGGTAGATTCCATTCCATTCCATTCCATTCCATTCCATTCCATTCTACTGGTGTCCATTCCATTCCATTCCATTCCATTCCATTCCATTCCATTCCATTCCATTGCATTCCATTCCATTCCATTCCATTCCGTTCCGTTCCGTTCTACTCGGTTACATTCCATTCAATTCCATTCCATTCCGTTCTACTCGGGTAGATTCCATTCCATTCCATTCCATTCCATTCCTTTCCATTCCATTGCATTCCATTGCATTGCATTGCACTCAATTCCATTCCATTCCATTCCATTCCATTCCATTCCGTTCCGTTCAACTCGGTTACATTCCATTCAATTACATTCCATTCCGTTCTACTCGGTTACATTCCATTCCATTCCATTCCATTCCATTCCAATCCATTCCATTCCATTCCATTCCGTTCTACTCGGGTACATTCCATTCCATTCCATTCCATTCCATTCCATTCCATTCCGTTCTACTTTGGTACATTCCATTCCATTCCATTCCATTCCGTTCTACTCGGGTAGATTCCATTCCATTCCATTCCATTCCTTTCCATTCCATTGCATTCCATTGCATTGCATTGCACTCAATTCCATTCCATTCCATTCCATTCCATTCCATTCCATTCCATTCCATTCCATTCCGTTCCGTTCAACTCGGTTACATTCCATTCAATTACATTCCATTCCGTTCTACTCGGTTACATTCCATTCCATTCCATTCCATTCCATTCCAATCCATTCCATTCCATTCCATTCCGTTCTACTCGGGTACATTCCGTTCCATTCCATTCCATTCCATTCCATTCCATTCCATTCCTTTCCGTTCTACTTTGGTACATTCCATTCCATTCCATTCCATTCCATTCCATTCCATTCCATTCCATTACATTACATTCCATTCCATTCCATTCCGTTCTACTCAGGTTGATTCCATTCTATTCCATTCCATTCCATTCCATTCCATTCCATTCCATTCCATTCCATTCGATTCCATTCCATTCCATTCCATTGAATTCCATTCCATTCCATTCCATTCCATGGAATTCCATTCCATTCCAT
Organism: Gorilla gorilla gorilla; assembly: GCF_029281585.2. Lineage (NCBI taxonomy): Eukaryota > Metazoa > Chordata > Mammalia > Primates > Hominidae > Gorilla > Gorilla gorilla. The sequence continues at coordinate 6,829,807 of NC_073240.2, read as the reverse complement.
GGAATTCCATTCCATTCCATTCCATTCCATTCCATTCCATTCCATTCCATTCCATTCCTTTCCATTCCATTGAATTCCATTCTATTCCATTCCATTCCATTCCATTGAATTCCATTCCGTTCCATTCCATTCCATTGAATTCCATTCCATTCCATTCCATTCCATTCCATTCCATTCCATTGAATTCCATTCCATTCCATTCCATTCCATTCCATTCCATCCCATTCCATTCCATTCCATTCCATTCCGTTCTACTCGGGTTGATTCCATTCTATTCCATTCCATTCCATTCGATCCCATTTGATTCCATTCGATTCCATTCAATTCCATTCGATTCCATTCCATTCCACTCCATTCCATTCCATAGAATTCCATTCCATTCCATTCCATTCCATTCCATTCCATTCCATGGAATTCCATTCCATTCCATTCCATTCCATTCCATAGAATTCCATTCCATTCCATTCCGTTCTACTTTGGTATATTCCATTCCATTCCATTCCATTCCATTCCATTCCATTCCATTACATTCCATTCCATTCCATTCCGTTCTACTCAGGTTGATTCCATTCTATTCCATTCCATTCCATTCCATTCCATTCCATTCCATTCCATTCCACTCCACTCCACTCCACTCCACTCCATTCCACTCCACTCCACTCCGGTACATTCCATTCCATTCCATTCCATTCCATTCCATTCCATTCCATTCCGTGCTTCTCGGGTACATTCCGTTCCGTTCCATTCCATTCCATTCCATTCCATTCCGTTCCAGTGCACTCTACTCCACTCCACTCCACTCCACTCCACTCCGGTACATTCCATTCCATTCCATTCCATTCCATTCCATTCCATTCCATTTCCATTCCCATTCCATTTCCATTCCCGTTCCATTTCCATTCGCATTTCTTTTCCATTCCCGTTCCATTTCCATTCCAGTTCCATTACCATTCCCGTTCCATTTCCATTCCCGATCCATTTCCAATCCCGTTCCATTTCCATTCCCGTTCCATTTCCATTCCCGTTGCATTACCATTCCCGTTCCATTTCCGTTCCCGTTCCGTTTCCGTTCCCGTTCCATTTCCGTTCTCGTTCCGCTTCCGTTCCCGTTCCATTTCCATTCCCGTTCCATTTCCGTTCCCGTTCCATTTCCATTCCCGTTCCATTTCCATTCCCTTTCCATTTCCATTTCATTCCATTCCGTTCTGCTCGGGTACATTCCATTCCATTCCATTGCATTCCATTCCGTTCTGCTCCTGTCCATTCCATTCCATTCCATTCCGTTCCATTCCGTTCTACTCGAGTAGATTCCATTCCATTCCATTCCATTCCATTCCATTCCATTCCATTCCATTCAACTGGTGTCCATTCCATTCCATTCCATTCCATTGCATTCCATTCCATTCCATTCCATTCCGTTCCGTTCTACTCGGTTACGTTCCATTCAATTCAATTCCATTCCGTTCTACTCGGGTAGATTCCATTCCATTCCATTCCATTCCTTTCCATTCCATTGCATTCCATTGCATTGCATTGCACTCAATTCCATTCCATTCCATTCCATTCCATTCCATTCCATTCCGTTCCGTTCAACTCGGTTACATTCCATTCAATTACATTCCATTCCGTTCTACTCGGTTACATTCCATTCCATTCCATTCCATTCCATTCCAATCCATTCCATTCCATTCCATTCCGTTCTACTCGGGTACATTCCATTCCATTCCATTCCATTCCATTCCATTCCATTCCATTCCATTCCATTCCATTCCATTCCGTTCTACTTTGGTACATTCCATTCCATTCCATTCCATTCCATTCCATTCCATTCCATTCCATTCCATTCCGTTCTACTCAGGTTGATTCCATTCTATTCCATTCCATTCCATTCGATTCCATTCCATTCCATTCCATTCCCTTCGATTCCATTCCATTCCATTCCATAGAATTCCATTCCATTCCATTCCATTCCATGGAATTCCATTCCATTCCATTCCATTCCATTCCATTCCATGGAATTCCATTCCATTCCATTCCATTCCATTCCATTCCATTCCATTCCATTCCATTCCATTGAATTCCATTCCATTCCATTCCATTCCATTCCATTGAATTCCATTCCGTTCCATTCCATTCCATTCCATTCCATTCCATTCCATCCCATTCCATTCCATTCCATTCCATTCCATCCCATTCCATTCCATTCCATTCCATTCCATTCCATTCCATTCCATTCCATCCCATTCCATTCCATTCCATTCCATTCCGTTCTACTCGGGTTGATTCCATTCTATTCCATTCCATTCCATTCGATCCCATTTGATTCCATTCGATTCCATTCAATTCCATTCGATTCCATTCCATTCCACTCCATTCCATTCCATGGAATTCCGTTCCATTCCATTCCATTCCGTTCCTTTCCGTCCCGTTCCGTTCCGTTCCGTTCCGTTGCGTTCCGTTCCGTTCTACTCGGGTTGATTACATTCTATTCCATTCCATTCCATTCGATTCCATTCGATTCCATTCGATTCCACTCCATTCCATTCCATAGAATTCCATTCCATTCCATTCCATTCCATTGAATTCCATTCCATTCCATTCCATTCCATAGAATTCCATTTCATTCCATTCCATTCCATTGAATTCCATTCCATTCCACTCCATTCCATTCCATTCCATTCCATTCCATTCCATTCTACTGGTGTCCATTCCATTCCATTCCATTCCATTCCATTCCATTCCATTCCATTCCTTTCCATTCCATTGCATTCCATTGCATTCCATTCCATTCCATTCCATTCCATTCCATTCCATTCCATTCCATTCCACTCCACTCCACTCCACTCCACTCCATTCCACTCCACTCCACTCCGGTACATTCCATTCCATTCCATTCCATTCCATTCCATTCCATTCCGTGCTTCTCGGGTACATTCCGTTCCGTTCCATTCCATTCCATTCCATTCCATTCCGTTCCAGTGCACTCTACTCCACTCCACTCCACTCCACTCCACTCTGGTACATTCCATTCCATTCCATTCCATTCCATTCCATTCCATTTCCATTCCCATTCCATTTCCATTCCCGTTCCATTTCCATTCCCGTTTCTTTTCCATTCCCGTTCCATTTCCATTCCAGTTCCATTACCATTCCCGTTCCATTTCCATTCCCGATCCATTTCCATTCCCGTTCCTTTTCCATTCCCGTTCCATTTCCATTCCCGTTCCGTTACCATTCCCGTTCCATTTCCGTTCCCGTTCCGTTTCCGTTCCCGTTCCATTTCCGTTCTCGTTCCGTTTCCGTTCCCGTTCCATTTCCATTCCCGTTCCATTTCCGTTCCCGTTCCATTTCCATTCCCGTTCCATTTCCGTTCCCGTTCCATTTCCATTCCCGTTCTATTTCCATTCCCTTTCCATTTCCATTTCATTCCATTCCGTTCTGCTCGGGTACATTCCATTCCATTCCATTGCATTCCATTCCATTCTGCTCCTGTCCATTCCATTCCATTCCATTCCGTTCCATTCCGTTCTACTCGGGTAGATTCCATTCCATTCCATTCCATTCCATTCCATTCCATTCTACTGGTGTCCATTCCATTCCATTCCATTCCATTCCATTCCATTCCATTCCATTCCATTCCATTGCATTCCATTCCATTCCATTCCATTCCGTTCCGTTCCGTTCTACTCGGTTACATTCCATTCAATTCCATTCCATTCCGTTCTACTCGGGTAGATTCCATTCCATTCCATTCCATTCCATTCCTTTCCATTCCATTGCATTCCATTGCATTGCATTGCACTCAATTCCATTCCATTCCATTCCATTCCATTCCATTCCGTTCCGTTCAACTCGGTTACATTCCATTCAATTACATTCCATTCCGTTCTACTCGGTTACATTCCATTCCATTCCATTCCATTCCATTCCAATCCATTCCATTCCATTCCATTCCGTTCTACTCGGGTACATTCCATTCCATTCCATTCCATTCCATTCCATTCCATTCCGTTCTACTTTGGTACATTCCATTCCATTCCATTCCATTCCATTCCATTCCATTCCATTCCATTCCATTCCATTCCGTTCTACTCGGGTTGATTCCATTCTATTCCATTCCATTCCATTCCATTCCATTCCATTCCATTCCATTCCATTCGATTCCATTCCATTCCATTCCATTGAATTCCATTCCATTCCATTCCATTCCATGGAATTCCATTCCATTCCATGGAATTCCATTCCATTCCATTCCATTCCATTCCATTCCATTCCATTCCATTCCATTCCATTCCTTTCCATTCCATTTCATTCCATTCCATTCCATTGAATTCCATTCCGTTCCATTCCATTCCATTGAATTCCATTCCATTCCATTCCATTCCATTCCATTCCATTCCATTCCATTCCATTCCATTCCATAGAATTCCATTCCATTCCATTCCATTCCATTCCATTCCATCCCATTCCATTCCATTCCATTCCATTCCGTTCTACTCGGGTTGATTCCATTCTATTCCATTCCATTCCATTCGATCCCATTTGATTCCATTCGATTCCATTCAATTCCATTCGATTCCATTCCATTCCACTCCATTCCATTCCATTGAATTCCATTCCATTCCATTCCATTCCATTCCATTCCATTCCATTCCATTCCATTGAATTCCATTCCATTCCATTCCATTCCATTCCATTGAATTCCATTCCATTCCATTCCATTCAATTGAATTCCGTTCCATTCCATTCCATTCCGTTCCGTTCCGTCCCGTTCCGTTCCGTTCCGTTCCGTTGCGTTCCGTTCCGTTCTACTCGGGTTGATTAAATTCTATTCCATTCCATTCTATTCGATTCCATTCGATTCCAATCGATTCCATTCGATTCCATTCGATTCCATTGAATTCCATTCCATTCCATTCCATTCCATTGAATTGCGTTGCATTATATTCCATTCCGTTCTGTTCCGTCCCGTTCCGTTCCGTTCCGTTCCGTTGCGTGCCGTTCCGTTCTACTCGGGTTGATTCCATTCCATTCCATTCCATTGAATTCCATTCCATTCCATTCCATTCCATTCCATTCCATTCCATTCCATTCCATTGAATTCCATTCCATTCCATTCCATTCCATTCCATTCCATTCCATTCCGTTCTACTCGGGTTGATTCCATTCTATTCCATTCCATTCCATTCGATCTCATTCGATTCCATTCGATTCCATTCGATTCCACTCCATTCCATTCCATTGAATTCCATTCCATTCCATTCCATTCCATTCCATTCCTTTGAATTCCATTCCATTCCATTGAATTCCATTCCATTCCATTCCATTCCATTGAATTCCGTTCCATTCCATTCCATTCCATTCCATTCCATTCCATTGAATTCCATTCCATTCCTTTCCATAGAATTCCGTTCCATTCCATTCCATTCCATTCCATTCCATTCCATTCCATTCTACTGGTGTCCATTCCATTCCATTCCATTCCATAACATTCCATTCCATTCCATTCCTTTCCATTCCATTGCATTCCATTGCATTCCATTCCATTCCATTCCATTCCATTCCATTCCATTCCATTCCACACCACTCCACTCCACTCCACTCCATTCCACTCCACTCCACTCCGGTACATTCCATTCCATTCCATTCCATTCCATTCCATTCCATTCCGTGCTTCTCGGGTACATTCCGTTCCGTTCCATTCCATTCCATTCCATTCCATTCCGTTCCAGTGCACTCTACTCCACTCCACTCCACTCCACTCCACTCTGGTACATTCCATTCCATTCCATTCCATTCCATTCCATTCCATTTCCATTCCCATTCCATTTCCATTCCCGTTCCATTTCCATTCCCGTTTCTTTTCCATTCCCGTTCCATTTCCATTCCAGTTCCATTACCATTCCCGTTCCATTTCCATTCCCGATCCATTTCCATTCCCGTTCCTTTTCCATTCCCGTTCGATTTCCATTCCCGTTCCGTTACCATTCCCGTTCCATTTCCGTTCCCGTTCCGTTTCCGTTCCCGTTCCATTTCCGTTCTCGTTCCGTTTCCGTTCCCGTTCCATTTCCATTCCCGTTCCATTTCCATTCAATTCAATTCCATTCCGTTCTACTCGGGTAGATTCCATTCCATTCCATTCCATTCCATTCCTTTCCATTCCATTGCATTCCATTGCATTGCATTGCACTCAATTCCATTCCATTCCATTCCATTCCATTCCATTCCATTCCGTTCCGTTCAACTCGGTTACATTCCATTCAATTACATTCCATTCCGTTCTACTCGGTTACATTCCATTCCATTCCATTCCATTCCATTCCAATCCATTCCATTCCATTCCATTCCGTTCTACTCGGGTACATTCCATTCCATTCCATTCCATTCCATTCCATTCCATTCCATTCCATTCCATTCCATTCCATTCCGTTCTACTTTGGTACATTCCATTCCATTCCATTCCATTCCATTCCATTCCATTCCATTCCATTCCATTCCATTCCGTTCTACTCAGGTTGATTCCATTCTATTCCATTCCATTCCATTCCATTCCATTCCATTCCATTCAATTCCATTCCATTCCATTCCATTCGATTCCATTCCATTCCATTCCATAGAATTCCATTCCATTCCATTCCATTCCATGGAATTCCATTCCATTCCATTCCATTCCATTGAATTCCATTCCATTCCATTCCATTCAATTCCATTGAATTCCATTCCGTTCCATTCCATTCCATTCCATTCCATTCCATTCCATTCCATTCCATTCCATTCCATTCCATTCCATCCCATTCCATTCCATTCCATTTCATTCCATTCCATTCCATTCCATCCCATTCCATTCCATTCCATTCCATTCCGTTCTACTCGGGTTGATTCCATTCTATTCCATTCCATTCCATTCGATCCCATTTGATTCCATTCGATTCCATTCAATTCCATTCGATTCCATTCCATTCCACTCCATTCCATTCCATGGAATTCCGTTCCATTCCATTCCATTCCGTTCCTTTCCGTCCCGTTCCGTTCCGTTCCGTTCCGTTGCGTTCCGTTCCATTCTACTCGGGTTGATTACATTCTATTCCATTCCATTCCATTCGATTCCATTCGATTCCATTCGATTCCACTCCATTCCATTCCATAGAATTCCATTCCATTCCATTCCATTCCATTGAATTCCATTCCATTCCATTCCATTCCATAGAATTCCATTTCATTCCATTCCATTCCATTGAATTCCATTCCATTCCATTCCATTCCATTCCATTCCATTCCATTCCATTCTACTGGTGTCCATTCCATTCCATTCCATTCCATTCCATTCCATTCCATTCCATTCCATTCCATTCCTTTCCATTCCATTGCATTCCATTGCATTCCATTCCATTCCATTCCATTCCATTCCATTCCATTCCATTCCACTCCACTCCACTCCACTCCACTCCATTCCACTCCACTCCACTCCGGTACATTCCATTCCATTCCATTCCATTCCATTCCATTCCATTCCGTGCTTCTCGGGTACATTCCGTTCCGTTCCATTCCATTCCATTCCATTCCATTCCGTTCCAGTGCACTCTACTCCACTCCACTCCACTCCACTCCACTCCGGTACATTCCATTCCATTCCATTCCATTCCATTCCATTCCATTTCCATTCCCATTCCATTTCCATTCCCGTTCCATTTCCATTCCCGTTTCTTTTCCATTCCCGTTCCATTTCCATTCCAGTTCCATTACCATTCCCGTTCCATTTCCATTCCCGATCCATTTCCATTCCCGTTCCTTTTCCATTCCCGTTCCATTTCCATTCCCGTTCCGTTACCATTCCCGTTCCATTTCCGTTCCCGTTCCGTTTCCGTTCCCGTTCCATTTCCGTTCTCGTTTCGTTTCCGTTCCCGTTCCATTTCCATTCCCGTTCCATTTCCGTTCCCGTTCCATTTCCATTCCCGTTCTATTTCCATTCCCTTTCCATTTCCATTTCATTCCATTCCGTTCTGCTCGGGTACATTCCATTCCATTCCATTGCATTCCATTCCATTCTGCTCCTGTCCATTCCATTCCATTCCATTCCGTTCCATTCCGTTCTACTCGGGTAGATTCCATTCCATTCCATTCCATTCCATTCCATTCCATTCTACTGGTGTCCATTCCATTCCATTCCATTCCATTCCATTCCATTGCATTCCATTCCATTCCATTCCATTCCATTCCGTTCCGTTCTACTCGGTTACATTCCATTCAATTCCATTCCATTCCGTTCCATTCCATTCCTTTCCATTCCATTGCATTCCATTGCATTGCATTGCACTCAATTCCATTCCATTCCATTCCATTCCATTCCATTCCATTCCATTCCATTCCGTTCCGTTCAACTCGGTTACATTCCATTCAATTACATTCCATTCCGTTCTACTCGGTTACATTCCATTCCATTCCATTCCATTCCATTCCAATCCATTCCATTCCATTCCATTCCGTTCTACTCGGGTACATTCCATTCCATTCCATTCCATTCCATTCCATTCCATTCCATTCCGTTCTACTTTGGTACATTCCATTCCATTCCATTCCATTCCATTCCATTCCATTGAATTCCATTCCGTTCCATTCCATTCCATTGAATTCCATTCCATTCCATTCCATTCCATTCCATTCCATTCCATTCCATTCCATTCCATTGAATTCCATTCCATTCCATTCCATTCCATTCCATTCCATTCCATCCCATTCCATTCCATTCCATTCCATTCCGTTCTACTCGGGTTGATTCCATTCTATTCCATTCCATTCCATTCGATCCCATTTGATTCCATTCGATTCCATTCAATTCCATTCGATTCCATTCCATTCCACTCCATTCCATTCCATTGAATTCCATTCCATTCCATTCCATTCCATTCCATTCCATTCCATTCCATTCCATTGAATTCCATTCCATTCCATTCCATTCCATTCCATTGAATTCCATTCCATTCCATTCCATTCAATTGAATTCCGTTCCATTCCATTCCATTCCGTTCCGTTCCGTCCCGTTCCGTTCCGTTCCGTTCCGTTGCGTTCCGTTCCGTTCTACTCGGGTTGATTAAATTCTATTCCATTCCATTCTATTCGATTCCATTCGATTCCAATCGATTCCATTCGATTCCATTCGATTCCATTGAATTCCATTCCATTCCATTCCATTCCATTGAATTCCGTTGCATTATATTCCATTCCGTTCCGTTCCGTTGCGAGCCGTTCCGTTCTACTCGGGTTGATTCCATTCCATTCCATTCCATTCCATTCCATTCCATTCCATTCCGTTCCATTCCATTCCATTGAATTCCATTCCATTCCATTCCATTCCACTCCATTCCATACCGTTCTACTCGGGTTGATTCCATTCTATTCCATTCCATTCCATTCGATCTCATTCGATTCCATTCGATTCCATTCGATTCCACTCCATTCCATTCCATTGAATTCCATTCCATTCCATTCCATTCCTTTCCATTCCATTGAATTCCATTCCATTGAATTCCATTCCATTCCATTGAATTCCATTCCATAGAATTCCATTCCATTCCATTGAATTCCATTCCATTCCATTCCATTCCATTGAATTCCGTTCCATTCCATTCCATTCCATTCCATTCCATTCCATTCCATTCCATTCCATTCCATTCCATTCCATTGAATTCCATTCCATTCCATTCCATTCCTTTCCATTGAATTCCATTCTGTTCCATTCCATTCCTTTGAATTCCGTTCCATTCCATTCCATTCCATTCCTTTCCGTTCCGTTCCGTTCCGTTCCGTTCCGTTGCGTTCCGCTCCGTTCTACTCGGGTTGATTCCATTCTATTCCATTCCATTCCATTCGATCCCATTCGATTCCATTCGATTCCATTCGATTCCATTCGATTCCACTCCACTCCATTCCATAGAATTCCATTCCTTTCCATTCCATTTGAATTCCATTCCATTCCATTCCATTCCATTCTATTCCATTCCATCCCATTCCATTCCATTCCATTCCATTCTACTCGGGTTGATTGCATTCTATTCCATTCCATTCCATTCGATTCCATTCGATTCCATTCGATTCCATTCGATTCCATTCGATTCCATTCCATTCCATTCCATTCCATTCCATTCCATTCCATTCCATTGAATTCCATTCCATTCCATTCCATTCCATTCCATTGAATTCCATTCCATTCCATTCCATTCCATTCCATTGAATTCCATTCCATTCCATTCCATTGAATTCCATTCCATTCCATAGAATTCCATTCCATTCCATTCCATTCCATTGAATTCCGTTCCTTTCCATTCCATTCCATTCCGTTCCGTGCTTCTCGGGTACATTCCGTTCCGTTCCATTCCATTCCATTCCATTCCATTCCGTTCCAGTGCACTCTACTCCACTCCACTCCACTCCACTCCACTCCGGTACATTCCATTCCATTCCATTCCATTCCATTTCCATTCCCATTCCATTTCCATTCCCGTTCCATTTCCATTCCCGTTTCTTTTCCATTCCCGTTCCATTTCCATTCCCGTTCCATTACCATTCCCGTTCCATTTCCATTCCCGATCCATTTCCATTCCCGTTCCTTTTCCATTCCCGTTCCATTTCCATTCCCGTTCCGTTACCATTCCCGTTCCATTTCCGTTCCCGTTCCGTTTCCGTTCCCGTTCCATTTCCGTTCTCGTTCCGTTTCCGTTCCCGTTCCATTTCCATTCCCGTTCCATTTCCGTTCCCGTTCCATTTCCATTCCCGTTCCATTTCCATTCCCTTTCCATTTCCATTTCATTCCATTCCGTTCTGCTCGGGTACATTCCATTCCATTCCATTGCATTCCATTCCGTTCTGCTCCTGTCCATTCCATTCCATTCCAATCCGTTCCATTCCGTTCTACTCGGGTAGATTCCATTCCATTCCATTCCATTCCATTCCATTCCATTCCATTCCATTCCATTCCATTCCATTCCATTCTACTGGTGTCCATTCCATTCCATTCCATTCCATTCCATTCCATTCCATTGCATTCCATTCCATTCCATTCCATTCCGTTCCGTTCTACTCGGTTACATTCCATTCAATTCCATTCCATTCCGTTCTACTCGGGTAGATTCCATTCCATTCCATTCCATTCCTTTCCATTCCATTGCATTCCATTGCATTGCATTGCACTCAATTCCATTCCATTCCATTCCATTCCATTCCATTCCATTCCATTCCATTCCGTTCCGTTCAACTCGGTTACATTCCATTCAATTACATTCCATTCCGTTCTACTCGGTTACATTCCATTCCATTCCATTCCATTCCATTCCAATCCATTGCATTCCATTC